>NC_079514.1:7187346-7235955 GCF_000801105.2 Raphanus sativus
AAAGGTGAATACTTTTAGCCATTTTGAGTTTTGAAATTTCCAAATTCAAAAATCACAAACCCATTGCACATTTGGGGAACATGAAACCAAAAACGAAAATTGAGAAACAGAGTATTGTTTTGAAATACCATGATTCTTCTGTTCTTAGGCTTGAATTCGCGGATTGTGTTCTCTTGATCCTCTATTGCCATTGTCCTTGATAAACCAAATTGCGGAAGAGAAAAGGAGCGTCTTTTTCGAGTAAAGCTTGGAACTTTTTCGAGAGAGAAAGAAATGGGTTTAGAGAGAAGTTTTCTTGCAGAGAATGGTTTAGAGAGAAATAGAGACACAGTCTCTCTCTCTCTCTTTATCTTAGCAAAGTCGACAACCGACCTCCTTCCCCTTTCCTTCTTTTTTTCTTTTCAATTATATTCAAAAAATATTATTCTATAATTACTTTATATTATTCCACTAAATTTTATGAGATTTATTTTGTCTATATATTTTGTGATATTCTCTTAAACATATATCCAAAACAATATTACCAAGGGTATCTAATATGAAAAACATTTCTCTTCTCTAGATGTTTCCTCTAACTTCTTTCTAGACTATCCATTGTCAAAATTTCGTCATCGGCCGCCGGCGGAGTGAGACTCCATCCGCCACTGCTATTCGATTCTCTCTTTTTTTCCTTTTTTCCGTTTTGCATGTCTAGTGGGAGAATTTCTTCTTTTTAATTTTCCCGTCGACTTATAGATTTGGTCTTCGGCGGTGCTTCTTACTAGGGAATCGGCCGACTTCGTCTCTAGAGAGTAGCGGTTTTCTTCAGCAGCGGCTCCGCCGATTCTGACTCCGGAAAGTGGTGGCTTCTGCAGCACTGTTCTTGTCAGTTCTGTGTTCTCTCTGTTTGAAAGAGCGTTTTTTTGGTTGGGAATCTTGCTCGCTGTCTTTGCTGTTTGGGATGAAATCTCGGGAAACCCGATATCTGCTCTCCAATAAAAAGATGATAGTTCAGGGTGGAGTTTTCGCCACGGTATTTTGAGTGAACCGGAAGAGATCTTTGGGGACAGTCCTCGTGAAGCTCTCCGATGGAATCTAAGGTTTGGCGAAGCTGTGTGGGTGCGGTGGCTGTTCTCCGGCGTGTTCCGACAAATCACTAGTCGATTCATTTTTTCCGGTGAAAGCATCGATCTTTGGATCACGATAGAGTGGTTGGATGACGCGTGTCCCGTTCGAGCCTGCGGCGATCTACACGTGTAGAAGATTTGGAGTTGAGCTTAAACGTGGTGGCTGGTGTGCACCGCGTCAGGTTTTCTGGTTTGGGTTTTAGATCCGTTAAGGTGTGCCTTTATGTCGATTTTTCAGTTTGCTTGTATTTGGACCTTGTTGCCTTTGTTTTTTTGGTTTGAGTTTTGCCTGGTTTGGGTTTCTCTTTAATAATATCATATTTTAGTCCGAAAAAAAAATATATTACCAAGGGTATCTTAATATATATTAAATGAGAAATATTGTTCACATTATAATGACTTGTCATCACCATACGTAAATGTACTAACTTACAAAAGAAAATTAATTGGACCGTTTACTGTAACATTTTTTTGTCAACAAGCTTGACCGTTTACTGTAACATACTTTTGTTTTAAATATATTCTGTTTTATAACAAAAGCCACTTATATTTTTACTTAAAACTCTAAATATATTTAATTTTAATGAAAAACAGTTTAAAATTATTTTTGTTTCAGTTTTTGGCATACGCAGACAAAATCGAAATTGAATATAAAATTACAAATATATATATATATGAATACGCATTGACTAAGAGTTTACTATTTATGTAAATATCACTAAAAATATGTATGAGAGATTATTTAATTATTCACATGTTTTAAATTTGTTAAAAAAATTATCTTGAGAATTGGCTTTATTAAAATAAAGTTCATTCACGAGTGTATGTTATTATCTAGTAACTTACTATATTTTTACCCTTTTTGTTAAGTATAAAAATAAAAGATATTTAATTTTTATGTTATATTATATGAATTTTCTAACTTTGGGTCATATAATAACTATATTTTTAATATTTTTTCTTGTTTTACGTATTTTTTTTGAGTATATTTCTGTCATTATTGGACTTATCTTTGAATACTCAGCATCCACTGTTTTATCTTAAGTACTAAATTAATACTTTTTACGTTACATAGCTTTTACAGGCAGCACAACACTGTTGGGTTATACACTAAGAATTTTTGTATTTGGAAAGTTAGTGTTTTCGTGTTAGATATTATATTAGCCAAGTGGAGAAACTATTGCTCCATTATTGTAGCTTGACATCGCATCTCTATCCTTTCTTTACAATCCCACTATATGTTTTCTTCTATCAGGTGGTTTTCTCTAGTTGTCCCTCTTTTCTTTTTGAACAAGTTAAATACTAATCACTAAACCTTCTAACCCAAATATAAATTATATTTGCTTACTAATTTTCTTTAAGGAATCCTATAGTTAGATATATATATATATATATATAATATATATATATATATAATATATAGTATATATTATATATATATTATGTTTCTTATTAAATTAAAGAGATAGCATATTTTGTTGTGTCATGTAATCTTTGGTTAAAATACTGTAACCCATCTCAATACATAACCAACAACAAACAGAATTTATTATATGTCACTGATGACATATATTAAGATACATACGCAACGTTGTCAAATATGACCATAGAGAGAGAGAAAACAGACCGTGAGCATAAATACTGTAAAATCCTACAAAATCACAAAACATTTCGAGATTATGTACATTTTCACAAGAGCCATGATGGAAATGTATGTATGTGCACACGCGTATAATTCGAATATATGTGCATAAGAATGAGTTGGAACAAGTGTGAACCGCAGCACTTTACTTTGTTCTTATTATTGGTGTATATCTGTATAAATATTTAAGTAAATAGATGATATCAATAATTAGATTAGATTCCATTGTTATAGCTTTTAAAGCGAGCAATAAGCGGAGACAAGCTCATGAACTGAACAATAATAACCTAATCTATCTGTACTTGTTTGTAAGTTTATTAATATAATAATAAATAAAGTAGAAATTAATGCAGAAATTTAGGTCGGGTGATTATCATAACACACCCTTTTGTTTTATTAGTGCTTGAGTTTGGCGTTGTTGCAATTTAATTAGGTAATTAAGCATAGCAAAGTCAGTATTAACAGGTCCAATATGCATCACCTGAAAAGGAAATTCCATTTTAAACACATGCCCTTTGATTATAAATAATCACAAAGTATGCTGTACACATAACTAAATTTGTTTTATATAACCAAAACTTTATTGAATTGCTGTCATGTCTACTCTGATAAGAAGAGACAACTAGTTTTTGATCCACCAATATGTTCCCTAAACGTAAATATCATACTCGAATTCAAAATTCGACCCTTAATATATTTTGTTTTCTCCTTTTACATAATGAATTAAACACACATTTTTGTTTAATTCTTGGTATGTTATCATTAGATTAAACTCGTTGCGTTGTTAATTAGGCCAACTCCAATCGGACGGTAAAACTGGAAGATGGTGACAAATTTGAAGTTTTCTCTCTCCAACCAGACTGTAAAAAGGATGTCATTATTGTGTGATTTTCTTTCTTGCTACAGTATCACGATATGTTTGGTGTTGTACTGTAGACGACGGCAAAACTTTTTTTTACTGTACTGTTTTTTTGTCAACTGTCTATTTAAATATTGTCTAATTATATTTAACTACACTTGATTTATAATATATTTTGATAATACATTAGGTATTTTAAATAAAAAGAAATATACCATAACTATTTTATTATATTGTAAGTGAATTTAATATAAACTATTAATCTATATGAAATTAATTTAAAAACATAAAAAGTTTAACTTAAAAGTTAAATTATGAAATTAAAATTAATAGTTTAATATAATAGTTTGTCATATAATATATTTATATCTGAAAACTATTAACATTTTAATATAACATTTTTTATTTAATATATCTATATATTAATAAGTATATATTAAAACTATTAAAACTAAAGAATCTTACTTAATTAATATAATAATGAAAATATTTTTTTTTAGTGTAATATTTGGTGTTTTGGTTGGAAATGCAAAAAAAAATTAGTGCTAAAATAGTGTGATTTTGACACTAAAATGGTGTTATGGGTTGGAGATGTCCCGTGTTTCATGCGGATATTCAATTGATAGCCCGATGATAAATCATTGTCTAATAGCGAGTCTCTAATTTATTATATCTATAATGTATAAATATAATAAGCTAAAAGAATAACGACAAGGAAATAAATCAAAGGAAACATATTATATGCATAGTAATAAACGTCAGAAGATAACAACAACTTTTTCATTAGTCATGCCTGATGGTAGATGGAGGAAGATGCCAAATTGTATTTCTCAATAGAAAAGGGGGATAATATTTGATACAATCCATACATACAAAACTGAAATATTTTATAGTATTGTTCATATCTTTGGTAATAAGTTTTGAAAAATCCGTGCAGTCATTTAAATAGAGGAACGCACAAGTCTTATTTACGTTTTATTGTCCATTGACTTTGAAAAAAATACGCCACTTGACTTCTAGATTTTGAAAGGCCCAATCCACATTATGTTCTTTCTTACTTTTCATACATAATTCGTGTGTTTTAATTAAAACTAGATTTTGACCCGCACGCCCGTGCGGGTGTATTTTTCTAAAATATTACTATTTGTTTTTCATGTCAATAAGAACCGAGCGAAAAATCTGAATCCAAAAAACTGAATTGAACCAACCCGAAGCAAAAAAGTATTAAACTCAAACGAAAATTAATTAAATATTGACATTATTCAAAAATTTGGTATTTAGATAACCGAAACTCATCCGAACCGAAGTGTTTTTGATACCCGAGTGTATTCGAAATAGATTTATATACTTATATATTAGTTGTTTTTAGATTTAATGCATATAAAAACATTCGATTTAAATAATACCATAATAAAAAGAATATATTTTCTACATATAAGGAATACATTTTTATCAAGTTTAAATAAAAAAGATAATAATTATATTAATTAAAAAATATCCTTTCTTGATATGGTGAGTGTAGGGGTGGGCGTTCGGATACCCGTTCAGGTTCAGATCAGGTATTTCGGATTTTTTGTGTATTTCGGTATAGGAGTATAAAACCCGTTCGGGTATTTTATACTTCGGGTTGGGTTCGGGTATTTTTAATTCGGGTTCGGTTATTTCGGGTCGGGTTTTCAGATATTTAGATTTTGCGAAAAAATAACTTTTTCATTTCTCAAGTTCTTTTCCATTTAAAAATATAATTTTTACTTAACTGATATTTTATTTTTAATAAACTGAATGATTTGAAGATAAAATCTTAAAAATAAAAGATACTAATTTGATTATTGTTTTAAAATTTTAACTGTAGCTTTTGTTAATGCATGAAACAAAAATTTAGACATGCATTTTAAGCATTTTAAGTGAGTAAAAAATCACTGTTCTTGCAATTATATGTATATTATCTAGTTTTGAACTATGTGTATAATTAATATAAATATTTGAATAAAATTAGAGAAGTAAACTATGAATATATGGTTAATGGTACAAACGTTCGTTATCTTCGGATATCGATTCGGGTTCGGGTATTACCCGTTCGGTTCGGATATCCGATCTCTCATAATTCAATACCTGTTCGGATATTTTACTACTTTGGTTCGGATTTCGGTTCGGGTTTTTCGGGTCGAGTTCGGGTGCCACTTCGGGTATCGTGTAAAGTGTCCACCCCTTGGTGAGTGTGTAGAAATAGAAAAAAAATGTTGTTTTGTTTTTGAGTAAAAAATATTTAGTTATGATTTTTTGTAGCTAATGGTCATTGCATGGAAATAAGAATCGTTATTGAATGGTAGTTTTGGAAGGAAAATAGCATATTCAGTTTCGATATTGTATACAGAAAAAAATAATTCGGTATCCTTAATATACTAACAAACATAAATAAGAATTTAAAGAAATTGTAAATCCTGTAATCCAAAAAATCGACTAACCATACCTTCATTAGATTAATATACACAATGTTGGTAATCAAAACCAATGTACAATAGACAATATTAATTTGACTTCATTATATTATGCTTAAGAAATCATTGATGCGAAGCTTGTTTTCTATCATTGTTTTGGTATGAAAAACATGAACTAATTTAATTAAGAAATTACATGTTTTTGTTAAACTTATATCATAGGTTTACAGACTGGTCATGGGTTTACACGAGTATTGGATTCAATTAATATAAGGTATGTGCCGGTCAAACTTAATTAAATAGATTCTATACCGCACGATTCATTTGGTTTATGTAATTAATGGGATAGAGAAAATGTTAAATTACTATGTTTTGATTAGTGGCAATCTCTTGTAATTTTTATGCAAAACTTAGGGTTAAGTACTATTTGTACTTCAGTTTTAATAGATTAGATATTAATTGTTTTCCGTTGATCACATTTTATTTCTGTTTCTCTCGTTTCTCATTATAGTTCTCTATTCCATTAGTATTCCATATAACGCACATAACTACAAACATACTGGTAATGGGATGGGAACTCTGGGATAAATTATAATACATCTGTAAGGAATATATAATTTAAAATTTAAAACACGAGATAATCAGCAGGAAAAGCATTTAAACTTAAAACACGAGATAATATTTCAATTTTCATTATTTAAATTATTTTCCTCGACGTTTAGAACTAAAATTCTACCAATGATGAGAAAAGGGAAAAAATGAAAGGTTTAGTCAAAACTGAAGCATTTGGACACGGCACGCCATATCTGACCTTGATGGGTATTTTCTTTTCATTTCATTTTTAACAAAAATATAAACCAAGTAGACTCGGACGACGACTAGTAGTTTAATTTGATTATCTTCACCGAGGACCTTCGACAAGAGACCAAGTAAAAGACCAATAAGCTTCAGGTTTTTACTAACACTGTATTTAATCTGGTTAGTCATTTCAATTTTTCGCTGGTTATGCAACAGATCAAAGCGACAGGAACCAAACTGGTCGGCTTTCATTTCACTAACCAAATTGCTATTTTCTTTTCTAATAGCTAATATATTTATTTCCTTTATCCTTCATACAGTGGAAGCACTCGACCAATTCTCTTTACTCGTAGTAATCTTTTTGTCAGCCATTTGGTGCTTGACTTGACTTTGGTTTATTGATTTTAAAAAAAAAGCTTTAGATTCCGTCAATGGTTTTCGTTTTCTTCCAACCGTTTATAACAAAACTAGCTTACTATGCACAAAACTCAAAACAATTAAAACCTGATTTAGTCTAATTAAAGTTGTCAACGATCAAGAAAGTCCACGAGCACAAGATACCTATTCGTGTTCCAGATGCTCGACATTTTCATGCTTTTTTAGTTTTTTGGGTGGAGAACCGGATGTTGATATGGCTTGGTCCAAAACTCTTCCACGAGGTAAAGGTTTCTTCATGAGGCCTCTTCTATGAACAATTTCGTCTTCCTTGGACTCTGCAACGTGGCTTATTAGTAATGGCTGCTTGCATGGTTCTTCTTCTTCTTCTTCTTCTTGATTCTTTGTGGCTTCCAGTTTCTTGACTTGAAATTGGAAAACTTCCTCTGCAAGTACACACACAGACACAGAGACCAAGTAAGTACATAAAACACCATGATCATAACATATGGATACGAAGAAAAACTCAGTTAAAGAATGGTAGGTACCCTGTTGTTTTTGAGACGAGTCTTGATCCTGAACCATGAGATAAGGAACAGAGTCATCACCAGTGGTAGTAGCGCTTTCGATGTCTAAACGAGAATCTACTTCTTTCTCAGTGCATGAATCGTTAGAGTTATCACCATCTTCCCCACTGGACTCTGCTAATTCAAACAACACATCTTCGTCAAACTCGTTGGAGAGGGAAACATATCTTTCTTCCGGCTTGACATGTTGTTGCAGTAGGTCAGTTACTCCCGCTGAGTCTTCACAGAGTTTGCTGGATTTACAGGTATTCTCGTAACTGATTTCAGACGAACACTCCCCGCTGGTAGGATCAAGGACAGAGTTCGGCGAAGGATTTTGCAAGCTAGCTTCGACCAGTGGATGAACCTCTTGTTGTAAAGTGCTCGAAAACAAGGGAATCCCTTCTCTTGCATAGAAAAGAATATATGCGTCTTGTGATAACACTCTATCTTCATCGATTCTAGTGACCTGCCGAGTTTTGTCAAACACACAACAAGAGAAATGTTCATCTCTCAAAATCACATATTCAGCCCTTTAATAATAAACCAAAGTGGCTATATAGATCACCTGCTTATCATCAAATTTATGCCATATCTTTGGGGCTGACCTCACATAGGAAGAGTAATGACCGTAAGCTAATGACCCGAAATGCTCCACAAAAGCATACAGACGATATTTTGTACTAACCTGAAGAAAGAAACAAACAAAGTGTGAGATCTTAGAAAAATAAAAAAAAACTTTGAGAGTTAAACAAACCATACTTCGTTGTTCTGGCTTCTGATCATATAAGGCTGCAAGTCTATCTCCAATGGAAACTCGACATGATTGAAGATCTTCTCCATAAAATACCCATTATTCTTGAATCTCTTCAGATGAAACGTGACAACCTGTGGCAGCTTATAGAGCGAGAGCTGTTTCTCCTTTGAAACTTTTTCTTTACAGTCATCACACGTCATTGGCTCGTCAAGTTTTTCCACACGGGTAAACGAATCCAGCGCACTCTGGAGGTTATCAACATCTTCAATTTCCAAACTCAACCCAAGAGAATTTTCAAATGTCTCAGAAACAGAGTTGCAGTTGCAGCAACGAAGCTGAAAAGAAGAAGAAAAAAGACGCAAAGGTTAGGTTTCTCCGAATCAAATATCTTAAGAAACACATACCGAAAACTGCTTGACATAAAGTTAGCGTTAACTTTACCTCACTGACGAGACGACCACCAAAGATACGCTGAACCAAGTTAACATCTTGAGAAGAGACAGAGTCGGGGTCATGGTCAATACTTGGGTCAAAACAACATCTCTCGAGCTTATCCAAAAACGCTTGTAGAAACTCATGAGCGTCTTCTTGCTGGTAACGCCTGAAGTCAGCCGAAAAATCTGTAGCAGCTTAAGGATAAAACAAAAACAGAGAATCCAAACTATGCAGCCAAAGCAATATACTAAGAGAATAAGTATCAGCAATTAGTAAGAGTGGAAGGATACAGTTAAGATTGTTAAGGAAGTAATAGGGAGCAATTGAAGATGTTGAAGAAGTGGTGAGTGCATCCTCTATGTGACCTTTAAGAGCACTTCTAACACAAAACCACTCATTCCCACCTTCAAAAAGAATCATAACATTGTATAATATAAAGACAAAAGTTTACAAAAATGAAACTAAAAAAAAAAAAAAAAGAAGCGCCATTGTGAAGAAGAAGAGTCTTACAGTTACAAGGAGCTGGAGATTTGTAAGCACAGAGGCTGTTGATAAGAGGGACAGTATGAGTCAAACATTGCAAGACGGAGTTAACAAAACAACTGTTGCCTAGATTCCAAAGCCCAACACCCTATTGTCACATCACTCGTATTAAAAAGAGAGAGACAGAGACCATATTATATACAATTTTGCAACCAATAAATGAATATACAAGAAAAACATACAACACCAGAGGGCTGCTCGTCTTGGACGATCAAAGGCTGTTGGTTGTAACTCTTCAACCAGTAACTTGTACTAGACTCATCATCAGAATCATACACATTCGGAGTCCACCGTTTGTAATTATCCGACAGACAAATGTCCGCGAACGGTTCGTCGAACTCGTCAGGAGCAGGAGCTTGTTGACCGTCGTCGCTGCGCCCGACGTGATCCAGCAGAGAAGGCGCGGTTAGGGTTTCGACGAACCGAGACGGAATCGAGACCTCCTCCTCCTCCTCCTCCTCCGCAGCCTGATCACCACAAACGTCGGGAACTCGACAGGGCGAGGAAAGAGCGAGTGATTGAACTGCGATCGACTCGTCTAGGGTTTCGATTGGGCTGGGTATCAACGGCGGTGAAATCGATGGAGGCAAGTCCGAATCAGCGGTCAGCATCGTACGCATCGTGTTTTAGGTGGAAAACCCCCAAAAGTTTTGATTCAAAATTAGGGTTTTGTTCTCAGCGAAACATTGACTGTCAATAGGGGGAGGCGAGAAGTCGTTAGAGAAAAATGGGGTTTCGGAGAAAGATGGAAGAAGAAGGGAGTCTACGGGAGGATTTGAATTGGGAGGGAAAATTGAGAAGCCATTTTTTGTTTGTTGTTTGTTGTTTTAGGGTTTTTGAAATCTACGATCGTTTCATCTCTCTCTGATACTACAGATGCTTCTTATTTACGGTTTGTTTTTGTTTTTGTTTCAAGGTCGGTGGTCAACATTGGATTTTTTTATCCCTCTGTTTTATAGCCTAAGTTTAATTATTAAACTAGATTAGGACCCGCCCTAAAGGGCGGAAATTGATTTGTCAAATTTCAATTAATAATATATGGTATATATAATATGTGTATATAATATTATATATATTTTGTGTAACATTTATATATATATACATTTTAGACATATATATAATATTTTATTAAATATATATAGAATTTAATAGTGTTATAATTTGTGTTGTACTTGTTATTAGTTTGTATTTAATTTTTTTTCATTTTTAGTATAATAATTTGTTTTGTCACATCTTTTACCTTTTAACTTATACATATAGTTATACCCTTTTTCAAAAAAAAAAACTTATACACATAGTCTCGTAAAAAGTAATATATAAAAAAATATATTTAAAAAATCTACTCATCATATGCCACCATTATTTGGTTGTTTGAACAAAAAAAAATCATGTTCTTGCATAACTGTGTATATGTTGTGATATGATGTAGGTGAATAGTAAATATATGGAAGTAAAGTTAGTGATACGAACATGAGCCTATGTTGGTCTATGCAACAATTATTTGGTTTTTGGAAGATCAATGAGCATAAGCATACACAGTCTTTGTATGCTTACATTGTAAATGAGTCGGATATTTTTTTTCTTATGTCTGGAATGATATGAAACTCGTTGATTTAAGAGTGGTTCAGTTTTATATGATCTAATTATATTAAGAGATTAACCAAAAATATTATAAAAGTTTTACTGGTTAGGTTTAACTAATCTATGTTGGTTAAGATTTGGTTTAATTTAAGTTGGTAGGTTGCATTGTATAGGAGGCATGATATATTCTAGCAACAACTATGAAAGAGTCCAAAATTTAAATGAGAACTTTAAATAGTAGATAATCCCTAAATTAATAGATTAGATTTACCAATTGTTGTAAGTAAATTACACACTTTCCCAAAACAAAAGGATAAAAACAGTTTAATAGTAGCTCAGAAAAAACAATGGTGAGTGAGATATGATTTGATTACAAAAAAAAAATGGTTAAAGATATGTAAGTATTCTTTTGATTCATTATCTGTGTGTTTGCTACGTCAATCAAAATATGGCAAACACAAATTTCATGGACTTATATGTGCACTAATACAAATCTTCCTGAACCATATCATTACGTTTGTGTGTAATTTATATTCACTTACTATATGTGCAAAATCATAAACGTCTGTGACATCCATAGTAATGTATATTCACTTACTATATGTGTAAAAAATCGTATATTATATGACTAATACAAATCGTCCAGAACCATAAATTTGAGGATTTAACATCCAAAACAGATAGTCACTTAACAATTAGAATTGATTCTTGTCCACTTTTTTTTTTATCTGCAAACAAACAGAGAATCCAATAATAATATCCATATAGTTTTGATATAACAACAAAAGCCACGTCTCAGTTCCAAAAAAAAAGCTCTCTAGAAACATAGAAACCAGTATCCTTCATTGGAAGTTTCCCGACTGACACTTCTTTCTCTTCTTCTCTGTAAAATGAAAACAAAAAACATGCGAGACCTCTTCTTCTTCTTCTTCTTCTTCTTCTTCTTCTTCTTACAGCATTCTGTCCTGAAGATCACTGAAGATACCAGAGGCCAATGTTCCCAGCTTCTTCTTCGTCTCGCCTGCTATGTTCACTATCGACGATATATCTTGTTGTGCCTGATTCAAAAACAATCATCAATTAGTAAGGTTAAAAATCTGAATAAGAAGAAAGCAGAGAGATCTTGGAGTATCATCCATCTTTTTTTTTTACCTGGAAAGAAAGTCGGTTAATGAGATCACTAGCAGTTAAATCGTCGTTGAACTCGTCTTGGCCATGACCGAAAAAATCAGCGCTTGAGATAGATGCTGAGCCCTGTAAAAACATCCCCCCCCACAATGAACATGGAATCAAACGAATGAAAATGTTTCTTCTTCTAAAGTAATATTATCACTTACTGAAAACTTCTGAAGAGTAGCTTTAGATTCAAGATCAGCATTCTTGTTCTGATCACCAAAGTACTGAGCAGATGAAATGGACTTTGCGTTTGTGAACTTCTTTCTTGCTTCATCTGATTCTTCAACCTAGTATTAGTAAGTAAGAACCAACACAAATAGGGTTACAAACCTGATTTTTTTTACAATTGTTCTTTCTGAGAGATGAATGAATTGAATATACCTGAGCTTTAGAGGAGTTGGAAATTGATTTCCTGGGGACAGAAGTGTCCATTCCAAAATCCGTAAAGAAACTCGACGACTTTGGTGGGGCAACATGGTTAAGCACTTGAGTACCACCAATGCTTTTTCCTCCTCCGGCTTGAAAGTCGTCATTGTACTCAAACCGAGAGGCATATGATGATGAGCCGCCACCTGATGATTTGCTTCCACCGTTATTGGTTGAAGTTGCAGCAGCAGGAATCACCGGTGCAACTTCTTCTGGTTTCTGCTCATATAAATTCGCCGTAGACTAGCATTTCACCAAAAAAAAAAATCAGATCTTACAATTCAAACAGTAATGCTCCAAGAAACAAGCTGAGGCTGGCTTTACCTTAGTAGTAAGCTTCCGTGCACCAAGACCGCCGGTTTTGCCCGTCCTTTTAGCACCGATAGGTTTCTTAAAGGTACTAGGCACGACTGTGGTGTTAGAAGCTTTAGGCGAAGAAGCAGCTTCATGTTTCACAGGAGAAGTCTCTTTAGGAGGCAACTCTTCCTTGACAGAAAAAGAAGAAACACCATTAGATCCTTCCGCAGCAAGGGGAGAAGAAGGCAGATCTTCAGCAATGGCTTTAGCGACTTCTTTAGCAAGAATCTGGCGATACAAATCAGCAGCTCTGGAAGTGTACTTAGCCTCGATTTTGCCACCATCAGTCCATCCATGCTGCTTGAAGAACACATGCGCACGGTTGTTCCCACCGAACATCATTGTCCTCAGCTGCTCAGGGCTCCACGAGTCCAAATTCGTAGATCTACACCACATTGACACATACAAAAACAAAAAGAAAACAAAAAGCTGTCATACGTAATGTAACGTTATACACTTCAATAAGACAAAAAAGAACTTATACCATAATCAATAATTTGGATCTTTTTTTCATTACAGTAAACAATGCTGATCTTGTAATTGTTCAGAACTAAACTATCAAAGGCTACAACTGTGACGTGTTATTTAATCCAATAAGACATACAAAAAAAAAGGTACCACCTCGAGATTCAATCCAAATCCAAATCCAATAAGACAAAAAAAAGAACTTAAATAATAGTCGATGGATCTCGCTAATTTGGATCATTCTCATTACAATAAACAATGCTGATCTTGTAATTGTTCAACCTAATGCTACAATTTTTCAGAAACTAAAACCCCGAAAAAGCTAAAACAAATCAGACCTGACGAAGCTGATATGAACACCGAGACTACGATGAGTAGCTGAGCAGTCAATGCAGAGGAAGATCCCGTATGTTACCGATGCCCACGTCGGATTCTTCGCACTGCAATCGAAGCATACCTACACACAATAATAATCGAAGATCTACTCAAACAAGTCCCAGATCTACACATTACAAGAACGAATTGCAAAAAAACCGAAACCTTGTTGTCGGATTTTGATTTGAGTTTTCTGAAGACAGCTGTTTTGTCGGTGAGATTGTCGGAAACCATTGTTGATGATGGAATCGGAATGTCTAAAAGAGAAGTGACGATTAGAGATCACCTCCTCTCGATAGAAAACCTTAAAGAGAGAGAGAGAGAGAGAGTTTTCTTTAAATCAGTCAGGGGACAGCTTCTTGTGGAGATTTTGTTCCTCTTTCTTCTGATAAATAAAATGTAAAATGGGGAGCATTGATGATGGTAACATTTAATCTGACTAGATTGACGATAGTACCCTCACTAAACTCTGTAAATTACGTAAAGGATGAAGGTAGTTGTTGTTTGTTAAGAGTGTAGAAACGACAAGCAGTGCGTTGTTCCGTTTCCTAAGCAACGTGGATGGTAAGTTGGTAACTGACAAACGGACGCCGTTTATCTATTTATTTCTCCCTTTTCTTCAACATCAATACAAAAGATTACTTGCTCCTAAAACAAATTAAAAAACTTTTTCTCTATTCATCTCAAATAAAGATTATCAAGATATGAGGATGAGATGGAGAGTAAAGGCAATGTCGAAAGTAGAAATGAAAGCTAGTGATCTTGAACTTCTCCATCTGATCACGATCACTTTCGTTTTCACTTCCAAGAGTGTATCTTCATCACTCTCGCTTTAACCATATGCAATATAATCTTAGATGTTCCATATCATCTTCATATAGTCACTACTATTGATGACATATTTCAAGTAACTCCAACAAACACACGAGATACATCCCAAAATGGCACTTGGAGACCCCAAAATCGAGTTAACTACTGTTGAGACACAACCATGCTGCGGAAGCTTGTGTGACTTACAGACCATTCTTTAAAAAAAAACCGCTGAGACCATTCTCCACAAAAGAATTATTGATGATGAAGATTGTAGACAATGCATCCGGTCAGGTACTTCTCGGTTCAACTCCAATTAGATTAAGATTGTAATCTGGTTAAGTGTAATCTAGATTGTACCGGTTCTCTCTCTTGGTTTAGATAGATACTCGGTTTGTATATCGATTAGGTGTTAACCGGGCTGGTTATCAGTTATTACGGTTTAGTACTTAAGGCAAGAGATTGAGCTGATTAGGTTGTTAGATCAGTTGCAACGTCTCTGCACATTATCGAGAGAGATCGGAGAAGTTGTATTGACGGAGACTTGGCTTGTGAGTCCTCCGTTGTATCTAGTGAGTTGCCGGTTCAATCCCGGCTCCGGTGAGGTATAGCGACCGCATCTAGTTAACGGTGTGGTGCGGTGAACACCGGGTCAACATCTCTGAGTGTTGGTTCTTGATTCGAAGAAGATCCGAAGGAAAGCTAAGGAGTTTCAACAGATGAGATGTCGTTTGAGAATAAAAAACATTTGCGGCCCAAATTTATAGATAAACAAAATGTATAAGCCCAATATAGTCTTGCAGTCGCATTCGTCAGGGATATATACACAGAGAGACAAACATTTTAGGCAGACAGCCTAACACAAAAAATCAAAGCATAATTTCATCTGGCCAAAAAATCAAACCAATTCATCAATTAGTTGTAGTAGCTTATTATAATTATACGCACACATTGTAATAGCTTCTGTCTTGTTATTTTATGAAATGTGATTTGTTGTATGAATACGTGAATCTTATTTACACTTGGATTCTTCTTTCTATGTTTTCCCTAATAAAGTTATAGAATTACACTTATCAGATGTTTCTTTATCGTCTCCAGTTGGTGAGTGGTGTCTCTTGATCTATTTGACTCAGACATAAACTATGTACAAAGAAGCAGATCGTTTCCTCAGGTTATAAAAGTTTATGTTGCCATATTCCAGCCAATAGCATAAGCGTTCTTTTTACTAATCAATCACACAAATCCGTTAGATATAGTGTCATTATTCGAAGTGGAATTAACAAGGCAACATCATACAGCAACCATGATCGTGAACAAAAAAAATGTCGTTTTTATTTGAGTAAGTGCATGCCTAATATAAAGAATCTCTACAACCGTTGCGGCAACAACAGATGACCATCGCCATGCACAAGCAGATTAGGAATACGTTGGTGCAGCAGCTGTGATGTATATAAACAAACAAAGAGGTATATATTAACTGTGGACAAAGAACAAAACAAAAACTGATAGACTCTGAAAAAGGAAGAGAGAGAGAGAGAGAGAGAGAGAGAGAGAGGAGAGAGAGAGAGAGAGAGAGAGAGAGAGAGAGAGAGAGAGAGAGAGAGAGAGAGAGAGAGAGAGGAGAGAGAGAGAGAGAGAGAGAGAGAGAGAGAGAGAGAGAGAGGTCAACGAACCATTCGTAGTTATTCTCCATCTGTGATGATTAAAAAGTGACCTATTAATTTTGGACTAATTGAAGTAAAAAAAAATTATGGACCGGGAAAAGGGAGAACGAAAGATGGGAATAACGCACCACTCTATGAAAACGACCAGGGCCCCAACAGCAGCTGTGATATTTATAAAAAGAGAGATTAACTTTTCCACTAAGAAGAAAGATATATAGAAAGAAAAAATCAACTCACCATCTTTCGGGATTCCAATTATAATCTTGTTTCGTTTTTGGTCTTTCTTTACTCTCTCCTTCTTCGCTCTCCATCGCTCCACCGGCCGGTAACTGCTGTAACTGTGGCGGTTGCAGCGGGTTATCAGCTCCCTTGGAAATGTACTCTTTAAATAAATAAAAATATAGAAAAATTCATCACCTGAAGTTCATCTAGGAAACGAAGAAGAACTCAAAGATTCAAAACCAAGGAAAATTCTTTTAAAACAGTTACCTTGGGGCGGAGGAGCTTCGGCGTGATGCTGCTCTTGGTGATCAGCTATGTTTTTCACCTCTTTGTTGTTCTCCATTTTTACAGATATACGGACAGATTTTGTCACTTATACGTCTGTCTAACATGACTCCCCACGTTCTCTTATCACATTATTAGAGGACGAACTAACAAAATGTATATAATAAGTACAACCTTTTGTCAGTTTTATTTTTCTTTATTATATTAAGCGAAATTGATATTCTAATACTGACCATTATCATTTCCTTGGTGTTGAGGTCTCGGTGAGAAAAATTCCCCAAGACACAGGTTTCGAGGCGAGGCAATTTCAAAAGTCCAGCGAGTAATATTTTGAAAGTAATACATTCTGCCAGTTACATCTGATGTAAAACATCTGATGATCTCCATGACACCTACGTGAAATCTACAACATGTTTTGAAGGTTTAGAGAGCTTTTATAGATGACTTATGACGTCGTGTGAAACAAAATTGCTTGCTCTTGTGCTTTCTTGATTCGAACTATACTAATACAGCCTTTTTATGGCAGTTACTATAAATACCAATTCATCAATTAGTTGTAGTAGCTTACTATAATTATACGCACACATTGTAATAGCTTTGTCTTGTTATTTTATAGAGTTCCCAAGACGATCGAATATGCTTTGGTTTACAACTTTTCCACCGAGTTGGAAAAAAAATATAGTTGTATGGTTGTCTGTGTGAATGTTTTTCTTTCATTTTCAATTGGATGCCAAAGCCCGAAACTGTGTGCGGATTTGGATCTTTTGCGTTCAGGCCTCATCCATCAATCTTCATTTTGCATTTATTCCATGATAAAAAAATTGTTTAGTTTTGAATAAATAAAAAGTTATCATATCTTCCTCCAAAATCTCTACAATTTTATCATTTGATGTCTTACGTTAAATACTCTAGTAAATTATTAGAATCGTGTAATTTGTCTTTCTACAATACAAAACACTAGTTTGGTTAAATTCAGATGGTTCACATTGACAACACACTAGCACAAAGTGATACTTTTTAATCTCAGTTACCCTTGAAATCTGGTGGATGAGAAAATGATTAGTCATGATTTTTGTTTAGTGCTTTTCTTGGATTTAAACTTACACATAACACTAATTTGGTTTTTCATTTTCCTTATATTCATCAACTTCAGTGATCTTTCTTAGGAACAATCAGGCGGTCCATAATTAAATCTGAATATAGTATATGTTTGACAGAAAGATAGATTCTATGATTTACTTAGAAAGCTTTTTTTAAGAAATTGTTTGAATGCATCATTCAAGAACTCCAAAACATAGTAGCTAAAGCTCAGTCTGAAATGTAAACAATGAGAGGAAATTTATTCTTAACTGGGTAAAGTTCTTCTCTTCCTCCCAGTGGTTTAAGAAAGCAAGCATAATCAAAGAAGCATAGGCTGGTTGCCACGAGTTATCGGACCTGTTTCTTCGATAGTTCCGACACGTTTGGTCTCAGCTTGCTCCGCTAAATAGCTGGTCTGTAGGCTAGCTTCTCTGCTTAGATTCTTTCGTATTATTTTCCGGTTGTTGTTTAGTTTTGTTTATGCTGCTACTAGTATATTTGTAATCGCGGTCAAAAATTTAAAAATTTAGTATAATAATTTAATATTTTACCAAAAAAACCATAGGCTGTAAAAATAAAGCCTCAAGTGCAATTTTTTTTTTGTTTTGAGAAAGAAATCTCAAGTGGAAATGTTTGTGATCGCAGTCAAAGAAGAAGTTATGTAGAACTCTTTATTTAGAGTTTGAGGTGCTAGTTTATATTGCATGTCACCGTGGTCCCGTTCTCTGTTTTTCTCAGGTTAGTATTTAATCTGCTTTTCAGATTGTATCTTTTTCGTTTTTTCGCTCCCATTCATTTTTCGTGGTTTAAAAAGTTCTACCGGTTGTTTAGCTAATAGTACTACAGCTAGTAGGCTAATTATTGTTTTATTGTAGGACCATCTCTTCCAGCTTGGCTTCGCTTGACTTTTGGAACACTCAGAAAACAATGTTACAAAAGATTAGTATAGGCCACCTAATACGTGTGAAATCAATCATATAGGTGTTGACAAAAAAAAAACAGGCATGTACGCTTAACATACGGTATAAACCACAAAAGTTACGGTTTAAAAATTCTACTAAGAGAACATAACATTCCATTTAAAATTATGACCGACCAAGAGTTGGTTCTGAATTTGCTTATCACAACCTCCAACGAGGGTTCTTGTGACATTAGTATAACGTACTAGAACATCATGGTTGAACTTGTTTTGAACACCAACGAATGGACAAATAAGATTTGGAGTTTTGTGCAAATTAAATCAATTTGTTTTTTGAAACTAAATCCATTTGTTTTTTTATCAAAAACTAAGTCCATTTGTTATTCCTCATATTTTCTTCATTAGAGTACATCATAGTAGTTTGTTGAACTTGTAGATGGGCTCTACGCTCCCTCTACATAGCACATGAAGGTCCCTCGTGGCTGCTGCATCTGATACAAGAAGATGCATCTTCTCCTCCGGATTGGAGATCGTGACAGCTCCCTTCCTGGTAATGAAGCCTTCCTGGATCGGTATTTGCTTTTGACTTATCCCTTTGTTTCTAAGCCTTGTTTTGGTCACAAGTCATTTGGTGCCTTGAGTGACTGCCTTCTATCATAGAACAGTTAGAACTCTTTTTTTTGGTCAAAATCTATCGTAGAACTCTTTTATTTAGTTCTAGGGTTCTGTTTTTTCTCCATCACAACTCTTTGTTTGGAGACCCCATTTTCATACGATCATAATGAAGTTTACAGAGTTTTTAAAAAATATAAACCTATTTATTTTGCTATAGATTTGCCACTCTTCGTTTATATACCCTTCAATTAACTATTACGGCTTCCTCTAAAATAGCATCTCAATTATTCTATATACTAGTACTAATTAATTGTAGATTTAGATCTCTTTCACAACTAAAAGATGAAACAGACAGATTTGACGTTAACGATATTAATCATTAAAGTAGGTGTGCGGGCTAAAACATATCGATCTTCCGATTGGCTCAACATCATCAACTTCAAGAGCAAGTACATGTAGTAAAAGAAAACCATCCTTTGCTTATTATTTTTGCAAAAATAATAAAATTTGTTGCCTCCATTTTTACTTTTGAGTGAAATACATTAAATTTTGATTTCCTTTATGTCGTGTCGTTTAGTAACCAAGTTGGCTACTTGCGAAAATTTATCAAGTTGGCTACTTGCACCAGCATCACCTTTGCCTTAATTAGAAGATATCGATTTTCAAAGTATGCAAAATAGAAAGAAAACAAAAGTGGTTCTCAGTTTCTTATTCTGTCTCGATCCAACCAAATTTGATGATATGTATGAGTAAAAATAGTATTAAGGGTATTCTTATTGATGATTTTGATAAGAAAAACAAAAGAGAATTTCTTTAATGATAATTTTGGGTAAAAAAGGTGATTACATACTGTAAATAGTTTTTTTTCAATACGAATTGAACTCAGGTGGTGTTAGTTACAACTATCGGTTTTATGAGAATTTTTTCAAAAATTGTAAAAAACCTTTAAAACTACGTATCATGTATAGCTAATTCAATTTTTGTTTTATGAATAAATTTGTACCATTTGAATTAATATTATGTGCTTAAAAGACTCATAAAGATATTGATGATTTAATATAATAAAGTTGTAATCGCCGTCTCATAATGGATCGGCCACAACAAATTTTATAACAAAAAAAAGGAAAAAGACAAAGGATGGGATATATTCAAGTGGGGACAGGCTGACACTTGATATAAATCGATGTAAGAGCACCATTAATGCAAGCGCTTAATGGAGTGCTTAATGTTTTTTTTATTTAAAAAAAAAGGAAAATGAAGTAATTATAGAAGCAACGCTGCTTAATTAGGCGTCAAAAGAAGGTGTCTTATTTGACACGTGTTGCCCATTCATGACTCCGCGTACCTTTCTCTCTCTTTCTCACGAAACAGGCGTTTCTTGTGTTTCTCTCTCGACGATTCCGCCATCAACCTTCTCCTCCTCTCGAGGAAATCAATCTCTCCTCGACGATCCTCGATGCCTCCGTAATCTCTCGTTGTCTCTCTCGCTCTCCTCGACTCCTCTGTGATGAATCGACCATGATCTCTCCTCGTCTCTTTCGCTCTCCTCGACGCCTCCGTATCTTTCCTCGTCTCTCTCTCCTCGACGACTCCGCGATGAATCTCTCTGTCTTTGTTTCTTTCAGATGGACGGAGCAAGAGACGACGGTTCGTCAAACAAGACGTCTACAATGAACCATCCGTGATTCTTGTCTGTAAATTGCAGACTGCAATACAGGTAAAACTTCAAGACAATTTGATGTGTCAAATGGTTATTGTCTGAATTGTTTAAGCATTCAATAGTATGAAATTGAATCGAGTGTCATGAATGGATGTTGTCTTAATTGTTTAAGAGTTCCATTATTTGATTTGTTTTGTTTCTGTTATCTCGTTATTGTATATGTTGTTCTCGTTATTGTTTCTGTTGCTTGTTCTAGTTTAAGTCTACGTAGTTATCTTGTTGCTTAAGTTGTTGTTCTGGTTTCTGTTTTAATATATATGGAGTTTGTGTTATGTAATTTGTGTTGCTTATTCTCGTTGCTTGCTTAAGTCATATATGGAACTTCTTTTAATATATGTTGTTGTTTTTGTTATGTGTTTCAGGTAACGACTGACAGAGAGAAAGAGTGGAAGCATTGGAGTATCGAAGCTTCTCTCTTTCTTCGTATTCAACCTTCTCCTTCTCTCTTTCTTTGTAGTCATTTTCACGATTGCTCAAACAAGATCACAAATCATTTCTTTGTTTGATCACAAGTCACATTTTGATTCTCAAACAAGATCACAAGTCACATTTTGATCACCAAATTAAGCACCCTTAATTAAGCACCTACCATTGGAGCACACATTCTACTATTTTCTTCAATTGAGTTCTTAAGTACACTTAATTGATAAAATAATCATTAAGCACCCCATATGGGGTGTTAGGGTTAATGATGCTCTAAAGGTGGGCCGAATATGGAGTAATTACTACGCTGTAAAACGGCACGCACTTTTAATCCTGTACTGAAACTTGAATGAGAGAGACAGTCCCATCATCTTAAATACACTTCCTATGTGGGTTTCTCGTGTTTTCATATCTCCCTCTTTTAGGTTCGTTTCTTAAATTGCTACACAATCGTTTTACAACTCTCATTTTTATGGTTAAGTCAGTCATAATGTGTTCCCACCAGATAACATAAACTGAGTCATGACTACACTTTATCTTATCTGTTAACAATTTTCACATGCCTGAACTGCAGTAATTAGTCTGGTGTTGCAAACCTCATATTTAAAAGGAAAAAAGTTTCTCAGCTACACCATGTTTACCATATTATGGTGCAAACCATCCCAAGTTTCGTAATGTGTCGATAACTACACGATGTATATGATAATACATGCCACATATACGATGTTAATGGAAACATGGTGCCAACATCACATCGAGGTCTAATTGATTTTAGCTTAAATAACTGGGGTCAGAACGTAATTAACAAAATTAAAAGGAATTTAAGCAAAGTCCGACCCGACCCAATACGTAAACCCAGTCCGAACCAAACAATAAACCCGACCCAGACATATTAACACTTTCCCAAAATCGATTTCATTGATATTAGGGTTCCAAACAAGAAAAAAAATTGGGGATTTCTAAAAGAGAGAGAGATTACAGAGTTTTCTCAGACAAAGAGGAGATTGCAGAGACAGAGAGGGGTTTCGTGTTATAGGTTAACCTTCGGTGAAACTGAATCCAGATTATCTAATCAAAGTAACAAGGCGACAGCGACAATGAGGTAAGACCCCTTTTCATGTTTTTTTCGATTATTGGAATAAATTGATGGATTTTACCATGTGTTGATGATATTTTTATTGTAACAGTGATTCAATACTGGTGAAGATAAATTGTTTTCATTCGGGTGTGTTCAAAGATGATGAAGATGGAAAGCTAAATTATGTTGATGGTTTGTTGGAGCAGTTCGAAGTGAATGGTGATGCAGCTTATGAAGAAGTTCTGAAGATCATTGTTCAGAAAATTAGTGTGGGGAGAATGTGGTACAAGTTACCATACGAAGATATCTCAGAGAAGAAGGATGGAGAGAAAAACAAAAAGAGGATGGCTTCTAATGGTCGCTATTATGGGGAGCTTGATGTCTTCATAGAGAAACCTGATGGTACTGTGGTTGAGGCAGAGATTGAGCACGGTGTAGCTGTTGATGGTACTGTGGTTGAGGCACAGACTGAGAACGAAGCTGTTGACGGTGACGAGGATAATGGTGATCATGAAGCAGAGGAGAGTGAAGATGAGTATCAAGCGAGTGATAAATCTGATAATGAGGAGGATATTGACAGGAATTTTGAAGAGGATCTTGAAATGTTTAGGGATGAGAACTATGAGGATGAGATAATAGACGAGGATGAGGTATATCCTGACACGGAGCAGTCATCTGATGACGAAGAGGAACAAGCTGAGAGGATGGCTAATAGGGGTGAATTAGATGGCGTTTTTAGTCTGAGGCAGACGTTTTACAGTGGTGAAGAGTTCAAGAAGCAAGTGATCAAATATATTCTGAAGACAAGAAGAAATGTAGTCTATGACAGATGGGAGAAGACAAAGATTGGTGCTAAATGCAGTGGTAAAGGTTGTGTGTGGCGTATATACTGCTCAGTAGAGAGACCCATCAAGAAATGGATGGTGAAAGTGTATGTTAACACACATACTTGCCATCCCACAGGTAAGTGTAAACTCATCAAAAGCCCTGTCATTGCTGAAGTTATGTTGGAGAAAATCAGGAAGGAACCTGAAATGAGTGCTCCTATGATCAGAGAAGAGTTTAGGGAAACATACAACATCATCATCTCCCCCGAGCAGGCAAAGATTGCTAGGCGTATTGTTCTTGATAAGCTACAGGCAGAATGCAATGAACATTTTGCAAGGCTAAAGGACTATGAGACTGAACTATTAAGGTAACATTTTTTTGGTTTTAAATTTCTTAATATTGTATAGTTAAGTGTCCTTATAAGGGCCTATGAGATGAATAAATGTTTTATTTATTTTTTTACAAATGCAGGTCAAATCCTAATAGCAAGATTGAGATCAATACAACAACAAAACTAAATGGAGCAAAAGCATTCCACTCCATGTATATCTGCTTTGACAAAATCCGTGTGGCATGGAAGGAGTATTGCAGGCCGGTTATTGGATTAGATGGGACATTTCTCAAGCACAGCTCTCTGCAAGGACTGATTCTTACTGCGATAGGAAGGGATCCCAATAACCAGATATACCCAATAGCATGGGCTGTGGTCGACTCTGAGAGCAATGATAATTGGCAATGGTTTATTCACAGGTTGAAGATTGATTTGGCATTAGGCGAGGGTGATCTTGTGACAATCATATCAGATCAGCATAGGGGATTAATTCATGGAGTTGCTGTTGAGTTGCCAAGAGCTGAACATAGAGCTTGTGCTAGGCACATCTACTCTAATCTGAAGAAGAATCATAAGTCTGATACTCTAAAGCCACTCTTCTGGCGTATTGCAAGTAGCTACAATGAGGCTGACTATGAGAGGAGTTTGGACGTTTTCAAACAGTTTGATCCACTAGCAGCTGAAGATCTTCTGAAGAAGGATCCTTCTACTTGGTGCAGGGCTTTTTTCCGGATAGGTTCGTGTTGTTCTGACACTCATAACAACTTCACAGAGTCTTTCAATAGGACTTTGAAGATAGCAAGAAAGAAGCCCTTTATTCAGATGCTTGAGTTGATTAGAAGAGATGCGATGCAGAGGATAGCTACTAGATATAAGACAGCTTGTAATGAGACAGGTCTTGTTACAAAGAAGGCGAGAAAGGAGGTTCAAAAGTCTTGTGATGAAGCTCAGCATTGCTATTCTTGGCCTAGCACAGGTGGTGTTTATGAGTGTGTTGAATTTTCAAATGGTTACACAGTCAAATTGCCTTCTCGTACCTGCGCTTGTAGGAAATGGGACTTGTCTGGAATCCCATGTCGCCATGCTGTATCTGTTATCCGTGAGAATAATTTTGAGGTTGAAGATTATATTTCAGATTATTATCTGACATCGAAGTGGCGAGGTTTGTACATGGATGGGTTGGGGCCTGTAAATGGTCCAAGGTTTTGGAAGCTATCTGGTGCAGACCGTATTGAAGCACCACCATACAAGCGACCTCCTGGAAGACCAAAAGAGAAAGCAAGGATTAAAGGAGTGCGTGAATCACCCAAGAAAAATCAGACCAAAGTTAGTAGAAAAGGAAGAAAAGGTCATTGTGCTGTTTGTAATGGTGAAGGCCACAACTCAAGGAAGTGTCCTAATGAGGTATATTATCATCGCAATTGTCTATGTTTTTTCATTTCTTGTGTTTGATTCCTTTCTTTTGTTGCAGTCTGATGAAAGCAGAAAGCGTAGGCGTGAGAACATGGAACAACAATCAAATGAGCAAGCAATTGAGGACGTTTCCTCAACTGCACCAACTGCTACACAACCTTGAGTCCTCTCAGATGTCTTCTTCTTCTCTCGGATGTCTTTTTTTTTCCTGTTTTGATGTCTTTTTGGTCTTTGGATATGACCTTTTTCAGTTCGGATATGTCTGTTTTGAATGCTAAAATGATGATATTACTTTTGTTATGTATGATTGTCTATTTTGGATGTTAAAGCAATTAGTTCAAACTCTTTTTTTTATTACTAACTGAAGTTGATTTCCAAAGATTTTCAAACCATTACATAGTTAAGCATTACAATAACAACATCACAAAGATTTTTAAACATAATAAGCATGTCTTCAGAGCTTGAGAAAAGCGTTGATGATGTCTTCTTCCACTTCACCATTTTTGGCCAAACCATTCTGAAGCTTCGAAATGGTATTCTTCAGTTCCATAATCGTCTTGTCCTTCTGCAGAATTTTATCTCTAGCTTCAATCAAAGCTCTCTTTTGCCATCCAAAAGGTTCTTCCTCATCGAACCAAAGAAAAAATCCGCAACCACTTCCACTCTAACACAAAGACAAAATTAAAAACTTCCCAAAGAACTCCATAACAATACATACAAGATTCACATTTAGCTTGTACCTTGTATTTTTCACACCCATAGAACCTTCGAAGAGGATTTTTATCCGTCCAAGATTGAGATATCTTCGCTGGCAACCCACAGTAACAAGACACATTGCTTTCATTTGCCTTGCCCTTTCCCTTATTGTTCCAGAATTCCATCTCTCTTTCTCTCCTTCTCTCTGTCTCTCTTTCTCTCTCTCAATCTCTCTCTTTGTCTCTCTTTCTGGTTCAAAAGGCACGATGAACCCTAAGAAAATCGATTTGGGGGAAAAGGGTTATGCCTGGGTCGGGTTTACGTATTGGGTCGGGTCGGACTTTGCTTAAATTGTTTTTAATTTTGTTAATTACGTTCTGACCCCAATTATTTAAGTTAAAATCAATTAGACCTCGATGTGATGTTGGCACCATGTTTCCATTAACGTCGTATATGTGACATGTATTATCATATACATCGTGTAGTTATCGACACATTTCGAAACTTGGGATGGTTTGCACCATAATATAGTAAACATGGTGTAGCTGAGAAACTTTTTTCCTATTTAAAACAAGTTTGAACAAAATCCTCTATTATGACATTGGAAAAACATAGTTCATTTTGATATTTTGTTCTATTTTCTATTATTTGTGAGTATTACTTACACAACATTCAAAACAAGAAAATGAAAAGCAAAATGACATTTAATCTAACACGGATAAAGTATAGAATACAACAAAATTAACGTGAATATCAATCTTTTACCAAACAAAGAAAAAGAAAATACACGTGAAAAATCCTAACACGATTTACGACACTTTATTTAAAGTTTTAACGAACCAGAAATACAAAATAAAATAAAAAATCACAAGAATCCTAATTTGATATTTAAAAAAGTTACCTTTCTAGTATGGTTTTTTTACGACAGTTGTGTTTGCGTGGACTAAAATTTTGACTGACTAGCAAAGAATATACCTCTACCATAAAAGGAAAGATTCCTACTTATCCACAATGTTGAACGTCCAAACTAACCTTTAGATATCAAGGTCAAAAGGTAAAACTATAAGGTTAAACAGACAAAAGATAGAATCTTATGCGAAGCAGCGTAAATAAACATTTCCCGAAAAGGTAATTTAGAAAGAGAAAAAAAACAAATTCATTTTTCCATTTTTCTTTCCATATATTCATAATTTATTTTCGATTTTTTTCTTTTCAGGTCACCTGAGCACCGCTTCCGTCGCCGGCGTTCCGAGCCATGGCCTCAGTGACGGTCGCCAGCTTCTGCAGATTAAGCTTAACCACCGTATCCGCGAACATGCGCGTGTCGTCCTCCGAGTTCCCCTCCGGCATGTCGACGACGTACGACTCGAGCACCACCGTCCAGATCCGCCCCTCCTTGTCGAACCTGTGCACCGTCGTCACCGACTTGTAGTTCGTCAGCCTGTGCTCTCCCCCGATGATGCTGAACCCCGTCACCCTCCTCTCGTCGTCGAGCACGTCGAGCCTCTCCGTCGACGTGTTCGCCGGAAGGCCGCTGATCACGTTCACGGCGCGCGTGCATCCGACGCGCATCTCGAACCCGTCCTCGACGGAGCAGGACTTGATGAAGTGCTTGTAGGTCTGCGGCTTGTCGAAGCGGCGGACCACGGACCAGACGATCTCCGGGGGCGCGTGGATTCGCTGCGCGTGGAGGGAGGAGCAGCTCCCCGGGCCGAGGCGGTACGTGTGGAACTCGGCGATGGCTTCCGCGAGCTCCGATCGTTCTTCCTGAGTCAGCTGAGAAGGCATGGCGGCGATGGATTGTGGAGGTTTTTGTGTGTGTTTTTATCGAATAGTGTCTTCTTGATTCACCATTGACGACGACGATCTCAAGCTCTCTCTCTCTCTTTATATATTTGTTGTTGGAGGAAGACGAACATGATAGACACTAAGGCCCATTAATTTGCGAATGTATCAGCACTAAGGCCCAATTATTTACAAAAGCCCATTATTGAAGGCCCAGATATGGTAACGTGTAGACATGTCAAAAGCTAGTCAAGTCCAAGTGGAACTTTGAAAATTTAAGTGGTCTCTATTAAACACTTTCTATTAACCGTTGGATTAACTCCTCCTGTATCATCCGACGGTCAATATATTTACTTTCTATTTATTACATAAACTGAGAAAAACGCGCGATCACCGTCTCTCTCTCAGTAAATGAAGAACAGAGTCTCTCCGGCGTATTCCGATAACTACGACTGAGAGCTATCGAATGGGTCTTCCTTTGTTGACATGCAGCACGACAAGAGTCGCTTTCTCCTCTTCCTCTTCGTCTTGGTGTAGTGGAAGCGGTGGACATAGAAGTAGTAGCTCTAAGCTTTTCGATTCTCCTCCGGCGAGTTACGGGAAGAGAAACTCGCGGTTAAATGGTCTTTCTTTAGAGAAATCGAAGTCTATCAAAGCGTCGTCATCACAGAGCAGCGGCGAGGTGATCGACGACGGAGATGCATCGACGGCGGCGCGCGGTTTAGCTGCTGTGCCGTCGGTGGGAGGATTCAGCAGCGGCGAGTTAGCTGGACTTTCCGGGGAGGTTACACCGGTCGGCGAGTTTGTCGGTGGAAGCGGCGGCGGAGATTTCAGTGGTTGGGATAAGGTGGGTGCTGTTGTTAGGCTGAGTTACGGAATCGGTGAGTCAACTCGGTGATCAAAAAGCAAACTTTAAAGAAAAATAAAATAAAAGTTTGAGACTTTATGGATTTTTTTGATTAAACTTTAGGGATATACTGTGGGATGGCGGTAGCGGGAAGGTTTATATGTGAAGTAGCAGGGATTGATTATACAGGAGGCTTTAATGCTTCTTTAGATGCTATTATCGCTGGTCTTGGTTATGCTTCTCCGCCTATCATGGCTCTTCTCTTCATTCTTGATGTAAGTTAAGAGTTAGGGGACGATCTCTCTTTTTTGATGTTTCGTGTTTATAGAGATTTGTTACTTTGTGTAGGATGAAGTTGTGAAGGTGTCGCCGCATGCTCGTGCCATTAGAGATGTTGAAGATGAGGAGCTTCGTGGCTTCTTCCATGGAATGTCAGCTTGGCAGGTGAAATTTTAACTCTTTATACAATCTTTTGAAACTTCAAAGAATTGGTACCATTGAGCCCTTTGTTTCTTTTAGTTTATCTTAGTAGTTACTGCAAGTTCAATTGGAGAGGAGCTCTTCTACCGTGCTGCGTTTCAAGGTGCACTAGCTGATATATTCTTAAGAGGCACAAATCTCATCTCAGATTCTCGAGGAATGGTCGCTTTGGTATATGCTCTTTCTCATTTTCTTCTCACGTTTCTTAGACTCGTTATGACTTGATACTTTTGAAACTTGCAGACTGGAATCTTGCCTCCGTTTGTGCCGTTTGCTCAAGCATTTGCAGCCACTATCACTGCTGCTCTCACCGGTTCTCTCTATTACATGGCTGCTTCCCTAAAGGTATCTCACCACTTTTTAAAACCATATCTATGTTTCATAACCTCTTAATTAATTGTGTTCTATTTCTATTAGATCCGACTTATATTATGGCACCTGTCTTGAAAACTCGCTCTGCCCGTGATGAGCTGAAGAAGCTGTTTGCAGGTTCGTATAAGGCTATATACATAATGCTTTAGATATATCTTCTAAGATCAAATACTTAGAAAAGGATTCCTCTGTGTTACTTCTTCCTGCAGCGTGGTATGAGAGAAGACAAATGAAGAAAATCTACTCTCCTCTTCTCGAAGGGCTTTTGGGTCTATACCTTGGCTTTGAATGGATTCAGGTACTATTACTACCTTTTTGTTAACCCTATTCTTCTGACTTGTTGAAGTAATAATAATCATTGAAAACAATACTGCAGACAAACAATCTTCTTGCACCTATCATCACACATGGGATATACTCAGCTGTTGTATTGGGAAATGGTCTCTGGAAGCTTCACCATCACCAGCAACGACTGCGCCTAAGGGTACAGAAACTTGAAACTGAAGGTGACAGCAGCAGCAACTCAAGATAGAAGATAAAATAGCTAAATAAATATTACCCTTTTGTTTTTAAATTTTGTGAATTGTCTTTTCTTTATTGAGCAACCATTGACATTGTACAAATAGATAGAAACTTAGAAAGCAAAGTGTATAGAACCATTAGCTAATAATAAGAGAGAAGCTTTTATTGCATTCATCTTCTTTAGTCTTGTTCAAGCTGAGAAATGATCTTAACGAAGACATCAAAGCCTTGGCACATGTCTGTAAGAAGGCAGTACTCGTTCTTTGCATGATATGTAGCCATCAGACCTGCACAGTAAAAAAAAGAGATTTAATTACCTAAACTAATCCAAAAACAGGAGAGAATCAGATAAAGGTGCTGTATATTATACATACCGTATCCTGAAGTTTGCACATCGAAACCTTCATCCTGTTAAACCCAAAACCATTTAGAAAGAAGTAAGTTGCGGAGAACAGTGAGAGAGATCAAGTCTTTAATCTACTGAGAGTACTAGTAATGGCTTTACCTTGAGGTCTCGGATTAGAGGCAGAGTACCGGTGATGGAGTAAGGCTTCACGTGCCCGACAACTTCTTCGGTTGCTTTGCATAGTACGTGAAAGCCGCGGGAATCAAGGTTACACGCAACTCCAGCTGATGCTTCATCAAAGCTTAACGTGAGCCTGCAGGAGACAAACAATTGAGACTTCTTTTTAAGATTTTGGGAAGGACAATAAAATGAGAGTGAGGAGGAAGGGAGGAAAAACCAAAACCTTCCACGTAAATTCTCTTCAGGCAAGACGTATTTCGAAACAGGACCACGGGTCGCGAGTTTCTCAATGTTAGTGTTTATGTCGTCAACATACTCTTGCAGCTTCTTCATCACTTCCTTCACGCTAGAGGAAACAAAGGATATTCATTGTTAAAAAAGTGTACCTAAATGCATAGAAGAAATGGCTATGGAGGAAGTGTGAAGAGAGACTTACTCATAGAAAGGAGTCAACCTGAAACCAAACATTACAAAAAAAGTAAGTAAAACAAACGATGAGACATCTTGGTTTTTACAGTATTCAAAACTTAGAAACATAACCTGACATCACCGGATACGGTACAGTCTCCAGGGATCTGGTTGATTCCGCCTCCTGGATCTGCAAAAAAAAAACAGTTTGAGTTAGGAAGAAAGCATTTTTGTGTCATTAGTCATTACTAATATAAACATAATGCTTACAACTCCATTGTGTTGGCTTCATGGTGGAAGGCGTCGCAAAACCATAAACTTTCTCTTGTTCATGAGGAGGAAAGTCTCTGTAGAACCGGGACTGGATCTCCTTAAGCGCTTCCATTCCCAACTCCATCGCGTTAATAGCCTGAACATAGTCAGAAGAAACAGATTAACACCGAGCTTGTAGCTTTCATCAATACGAGCAAATCAACCATATACAATACCTTGTGAGCTAAACCGCTGTGGAAAAGCTTCCCGGTGACATGAAGCTTCCACGGAATCATACCGCCGGTTCCAATACACGGCTGCTTATCAGCCGTATCAATCCAAAACCTTCAAAAGAATAAACATTAAAGAAAAAAACAGCTTCCAACGTTTTGTCTGAAAGATTTAAAATAACAGAAACTAACAATGGTCCAGATTTGAGCTTGTCAAGAAGTTTGTCTTTAACCAACATGTCGACACCAACACCTGGAATAGAAGAGTTCTCTTCACTAGCGATGAAAACCGCCACCACCGATTGTTTCAAAACGGGTTTAGTTTCCCCGAGCCTCTTCATGAGCTCAGTCACAAGTGCAACGTGACCAAGACAATCTGTAGTCCCACGACCACGAAGCTTATCCCCATCTATGCTTAACGAGAAAGGATCAAACTCCTATCAACACAAACAAAAAAAAAACACGAAAAGGATCAAACTTTTCGAATCAATCAAAACCCTAAAGTTTCGAACTTTCGCACGACTCATATCAGTTCCTTGGAAAGTAACCACGACCCATCATCAAGCTCTGCCCTAATTCAAATGGGTACCGATCAAAAACCCAAAGGATCAAACTTTCGAATCAATCCAACCCTAAAGTTTTGAACTTTCGCACGATTCTTATCAGTTCCTCGGAAAGTAACCACGACCCATCATCAAGCTCTGCCCTAATTCAAATGGGTACCGATCAAAAAAACGGAATCGATAAGAGAGATTTTACCCATTCATCGGGATTCGCGGTGACGACGTCCATGTGCATACCGACGAAAGAAACGATCTTTCCGGGGACGGATCCTGGGTACTCGACGATGAGGTTGCCTCTTCCCGAGTGATACGCCACGTGGTTGATCACGAGAGGACCGCCGCCGGATTCGGTGCTGTAAGGACGGAGAGAGTCGAGGACGTGGTTCACGATCCGATCCTCTTGCGGGATGAGCTCCGGCGGGTTGTTCTGGACGAACTTCGATTCGCCGATCAGTTTCGACAGAAGTGAGACGAAGGAGTCTTTGTTGAGAGTGCCTAGTGATGATTCGATCGTCGACGACGCCATTGTTGCACACCGGAGATGTGTGTTTTTCTTTTTCTTTTAGTTAAGACTTGAGAATATGGCGAAGTCGTGTGTTTGTCGAATGTTTTATTTTATAAAGCTTTTGTGGGTGGAGTGGAGTGTTACGTCTTGTAATGATGTGTTGCGTAAGTAGTTTAACTAATGATTCATACGGAAGTGAATAAATAAATAAATTAGCATGTGTGGACAGCGAAAGGCGTGAAAGTTACTTCGGATTACAAAAGCATAGAAAGATGCGGTTGTTTCTTGTAAGGCGTCCGATTTCATGAAGTGTTTTTTTTTTTGCCAAAAATTTCATGAAGTGTTGTTTACACGGTTCTGTTGAATCAGAATTTGATATTATCTAAAAAATATCGATTGCGGATTTAAAAGAATCTCATGTTTGTTGAAGTTGAAGGTCGGCGATTAAGACATTAGAATAGACATGAAAGTTTTGATATTATTTGAATCTTTTAAAATGTTGTTTACATACCTCTTAAAAAAAGTCAAGCGGTTTGTAGTTCATTTATAAGAATATGTAGTTTTTGTGAAATAATTAGGTCTTTCGGCTTTGTGTAAAATGTGAGAATGCCATTTTACTTTGATATGTCTTTTTTTATTTATAGATAGTTTTAAGTTGAGATTTTTTTTTTTTGTAATGAGCTGTTAAAGTTTTGAGTAGACCAATTTTATTTTAGGAAGAGCTTCCATGAGATGGTGAAAACTTTAAGATAGACAGATTTAGTCACTACATACAACTCGCCGATACTTAGGTGTATTTAAAGACGATTTGTTCTGATGTTTCACCTATAGAGATATAAAAAAGAGACCATGTTGCAGTAGTCACAACGTTAGACGATCACAAGTAGAATTCCGATTAGGTGTAAGCATCAATTATCCAAGTCGGTTCATCTTCTATGCCATAAAACTGAAATTAGAGGAACAAAAAGTCTAACCTGGATCTAAAACCTTGCTTACGGACATTCACCAATTATCATCATTCCGATCGAAATCAGTTGATGAATAAAGGTGAAGCCCTAGCTGAGTTGGTTTGTTGACGACAAAGAGATGCAAAAGTTTTTGTTGAGAAAGCCAATCATCAGTCCAAAATATGGTTCACTACAAAAAAAACAATGAATTGTATCACTTAAATTATATCACAAAAATAAGTGATACCATTTTGAATTACTTATTCATAACTGAAGCAAATATTTATAGTTTTACATCATTAATAGTAATTGATGTTATCTAATCTATTAAAATTGAAGTACAAATAGTACTTACACCAGAGTTTTGCACAAAAATTACAATGATATGCCACTGATTTAAACCAATGATTTAAACCATCCATATTAAATTATTTTAATCGAACCATCTCAAACCATCACAATTTAGTTTACGTATTTAAACAATTATCATTAACCTTAGGGAAAATTTGGAGAAATGCACTCCAATAAGAATAAAATTTGAAAACTACACCATTATTATTTTTTTTTTAAAAATACACTTATATATATATAAATTTACTTAATTGCCCATTTTTAATATTTCTCTATTTCTAATATATTGTTTAAAATTGATTTTTAAAAATGTTTCACTACAGAATCTACCAATTATTCTTTTAATATATCTATACAATATATTTCTCATATCTTTTTAATAATATCTTAAATTATTTGATTGTTTTGAAAAATTATTAAACGAGAACACAGAGCTAAAGCTCCGGCTACAAGCAATGGAGCAACAAGCTCACCTTCGTAATGGTAATAACCAATGTCTAATCCTTTCTATGCATTTTGATGTTTGTGATCTTAATATCTTGCTTTTGTTTTTTTTTTCTTGTTAGCTTTAAACGAAGCATTGAGGAAAGAAGTGGAGAGGATGAAGATGGAAACGGGAGAGATCTCTAGTAACTCAGATTCTTACTGGGAATGCAGCAGGTTCAGTATTCTCCTTCAACGTTCATGGCGATACCACCGTATCATCATGGCTCGATCAATAACGGCCAAGATATGATGCAGCAGATGCGAGGGTTCAATCAAAGCCGTCCGATGGAGATGTCGAATTCTCAGAGTGTGTCGGAGTTTCTGCAGAATGGACAGGTGCAAGGGCTAGAGATAAGTAGCAATAATAGCTTGAGCTTGGTTAAATCTGAAGACCTTTGCTCTCTGCTAGTGAGACCCTCTGCGTATTGACAAAAAAAAAAGAGAATACAGGGGGTGAGAATTACAGCTGTTATAGGCTTTTGAATTCATTTGATTTTGATTCACTTTCGATTATTTATCAATTCTTTTTCTTATTTATTTGGAGTTAGAAATACCAAGAAAGGACGTATAAAGATTTGTGTTGGTTTGATGTTGTTAAGTTTGTCACTGTGATTTGTATTGCTTTGTTACTTCCATTGTTTTTTGTTAAGTTGGTTACGGAGATTCTTAATAAATTTGTTTTCCCCTTTGAAAACAATGTTGTTTGTTTACTCCAATTTCTATAATTTTTATGCATGCCTTGAATTAATTATTGAAATCTCTAATTTGGGTAAAAATGTCAATTCACAATTAAGAAAGTGTATATTTCAAAATTCAAAATAGAAAATATATTTATCAAAATCAAACTGTTATTGGAGTAATTTACAAATTATCCCTTAACCTTAACTTATCATAACTTTTTATAAAATTTGAAAAATCTATACATATCCAATCTGTGGTTCATGCCGTAGACTGCTGTATTTCACTGTTCGAATCGGACTACATCCATGGAGGAGTGATGATAATCACCCAATAAATCGAAGATGAACAAAATTCAAAATTTTCATGATTTTTATGTTAAAAATCGCATATATATCTTAGATTTGATGTATCCCATTAAAAATTACAAGAACAATGAAAAAATTCTGTGAAATCAAGGATTTAATTTTAAAAACGGCTGGAGGTTGCAGGCAAATCTTAGTGGGAGGTTGAAGACAAGGCTAATTTCATAATTTCATTATTTAACCTAATTTTTTAAAAAATTGTAAACCAGCGCCTACTGATCCTCGAACCCGGGTTTGAGCGTTTTATTAAAAGGCTCTAAACACTAGGCTATGTCACAACACTAATATATGAGCAAATAACAAAAATGTATACATATGCAATTAACCGATTCGACGTCCAACGGCATGTGTCTATGGATTCGACGTCCAACAGCATGTGTTACGTTTGTGGATTTCTCCAACGTTGCGTATATGTATGTTACCCCTAAAAAATAAAATTATCAAATATTCAGTTAGCTAAAATTCAACTTGAGAACATCTTATTGTCCTCGGATTAAAATATTTTCATGTTGTTCACTTACCATCATCTTCCAAGAAGTCTTTATCATATTAATAATTTAAAATTTTTAACTCAGAAAATTATATGATTTTTTGTTTGTATAGATTAAAGTATGACCAATCATAAGAAAGAAAAATATGGTTTGTTAAAGTACACACTTTTATATGATATTTCTAGGTATGCAATTAACAAACTATAAATCATATACAAATTTTTTTAATAACAATCTTTAATCAATAATTTTTCATAGTATCTTCTACGCGATTCACCATTATTTTGAATTTCTTTATGGATATTTTTTTTGATAGATTCGATTTAATTGCACATACTAGGAATATCCAAGCATATGTACATGATTAGAGGTCTTATGACATGAATTTTAGTTTTAGACTTTGAGAAAATTAAAATATATATGAATTTTAAACGGGTTATCTGAACATGAATCAAGCATAGAAGGGTCTGAACTAAACCTCGACCAAATTTATAAATTCATTAATATGGTTGAAATCTTGAAACTCAAAAGTTCTAAATCCGTATAGATCCAAACCGAATCTAAATGGGTACCTGAATCCAAATGAATATATGAATCTAAATGGAAACCAACATCATATAAATATATTTGAAAAAATAACTAATTATATTTGATTTATAAAAAAGAACAAAAACCCGCGCGGGCGCGCGGGTCAAAATCTAGTTATTAATTAATTTAATATCAGTTCAATAGAAGTGATGTCATTTCTTTTAATTTGTATCACTTAAACAAAAATGATACAATTATATAAATTTACATCAATTACACAATTGATGCATTTATTATTTTGGTTAATATCACTTATTAAACTGATGTATGATTTACATCAATAAAATAATTGATGCTAATAAAAATTATATATCGATATTTTTTCTAACATCAGTTTAATAAAAATGATGTTGTTTTTAATCTTAATTTGCATTGGTTGAAATATATGATCTAGTAAGAAATTAATTTAAATCTAAAATAAATAGTAAATATAGTATAATTTTATTATTAATTATATACTAAAAATGATCTATTATTGTTCCCCGAAAATAGGAAACCACAATCCCACATAAAACGTGAACTAATCAGTTAAAATGTAAGAAAGATTTTCTATAACTGTTTCACTTCAGCAAAGCATATTTTCTTATGTCAATATTCTCCTCGTCTCCTTTTCTTCTTGTATCTTTTACAGTTTCTTAAATTTTTTACAGAGCTTAAAATTTGTTGTTTTTGGTTATTTCGATCAAAAACAGATTTCCACAAGATCAAGAATTGTATGAGTCACGATGATAATTTTGTTTCTTTTTATGAAGGGGTTTAAAGATTGCTGAAGTTTTGCTAATCAAAGGACTCTGATTAAACTTTTGAGAGGTACTATTTTCTTTTCTTTCTCTACTTTCAAATGTTTTTGAAAATTACAAGTTCTTAAACAAAATTGTTTATGGGCTTAATGACCATTCTTTGTTAGGATCAAAATCATTCGCAGATATATGAGGAGATGACAACATTGAATGAAAATATGGAGGAAGATAGAGATTGAAGATGAAAAAAGAAGATACAAGGAATGAGAGAAAAGAAAAAAAATCTGGATATAACTACTAGTATTTTTGTTTGTATCTCTGCATTCTTCATGTTTTTCTTTCATGACTAGAAGTAATTTGTTTAACTTTCTATAATCTGTTTTTTTTTTCTCTTTTTCTTGCGTACATTATATTTTCAATGGAAAATAAAAAATTGTTACAGAATAATATTTTATTTATATGTGTTTCCTAAGCTACAAATGATACTGATATTTAAAACAATAACTATAAATATGATAATTATTAAAGTGCTTTTTAATAAATTAATTTCTTCAATTATTAATTAATAATTTATTAACTAAATCAGTTATTTGAATTGATGTCAATACTAACATCATTAGAAAAATTGATGTAATTGTTTATATCACTTTTTTACAATTGATATATATTGATATCATTTAAAATAATTGATGAAAATATTTAACATTTTTACATCAATTATTTATAAACTGATGTAAATTATTTGCATCAGCACTTTCAGAGTCATTTATTTAAGTGATGCAAAACTATTTTACATCATTTATAACTAATGCAAAAAAATAAAATAAATGATGCTAACTGACTCTTTTTTTGTAGTGGTTGTACACCAATTGCCAACTCTTGTTATCGATGTAATAGAAATAAGTATTCTCAATTTCAACAATGTTTGAAGTTCTATAGACAGAGGATGTGATGGATACATTTCATTTTTCTGTTTTGGCTTACAAACATAGTCCTAATCCACAATTGCTCCATTGATAACTAGTATGATATATCATCATTCCATAAGAGCATTTTCAAAGTAAAATTCTATTTTTTTTATTCTACTACATAATGGAATAATGAATAAACAAACAAATAAATTATTTTATTTATGAAGTAAAATTCCATTACATAACGAGATATGAAGTTATGTTTGAACATTTCTTACTTTATATTTTATTTTATTCTATTTTAAAATAAAAAATGGAGTTGAGTTGTAGATATCTTAAGAAGGTCAAAGATTAACTATCAATAATTTTGAAAGATATCTTTTATTAGAATGATGAAACTCAAGCTCTGAAAGTTAAAAAAACCTGGTAGTTACATATTAAATGAGTTGAACTTGACACACACACACAAATACTGCTTCACTTGGTTCAAAAATGACCAAGATAGCTAATGGGAAGTTTGCACGGCCAATGTCCTTGTCAGTTTGAATTAATTCGATTTAAAAATTCCCAAGTGAATGAGTTATGGTTGTTACAACACCTCTTTCTAGCGTTGATGGAGTGCAATTATCCCTTTGTGGAAGATAAGCAAATAGTCTACAAAACAAAAAAACGAATAAATCTGGACTATTGTTTGCATTTCACATGATAGAGAAACTTCCCAGCCATCTTAATTAGGCCTTCTTGATAACTGTAAATAATTTTCAATTTTTGCCAAAATAATTGCAAACTGAAGTCTGCTATTTATGAAAGCAAAGGTTAAAAAGACAATGGATGGTTGATATGGAAGACATAAATGTAAGGAAAGAATTCTATTCAATGGACTGCTCCTCGCTGGCCTCTCTCATATCACAAATCCTTCTTTAATTTTATTTGTTTTAGCATCAAACATTTAAAATTTCTTTGCATACTAACAAATTGATATCTCAGTTTTGCTTTTCTACACGAATCTTGGTCAGCATATTTTCTGTTCTCTTTCAAAGCAACGAGTAATGTTTACATTTGCTTTCTTTAGAACCTTAATAACCGCTGACAGATGAATGCAAGTTATAACCTAATAATCAAGATTTAAAATGGGCACTGAATCTCTAAGTGAAATTAATATAACCAGTTAACGCAAAAAAAAAGTTTGGGTTATTAGATTAGAATTTGAATATAATTATATCTGTATTGCGTGATATTGACAATTATTTGGTGTAAATTTTTTAAAGTTATACTTATATCAGAAATCCACATGTCGAATATATTAATAAAACAAATCGTGTGTATGGTGTGGTAGCGGGGACCAAAACTAGAAACAACATAACTCTAATGGCCTAGTTTGAAATGTTTTCGAATTTCACATGTGGGTGTCAAGACAAGATAATGTCAAATATATATATATATATATATATATTTATTATATATACACAATTTATAGAATTCATAATTCTAATTTGAAGAGAGTACTATGTATTTGAAATAGAAAAAAATGTTTATAAAAAATAAAAATAAATAAATAATGATGTATGTGGAGACAGAAATAGATCTGAATAAGAAGAAACATGCAACGAATTAAAAAGAACTCACATGCCTTCTCTATCTCTTCTATCATTTACAAGTGGTCCTCAAATCTTCGTCCACTTTTCGATTACTATTGCTTTACCCTAATTTGGATATTCCTCTATATGTCTATTACTTTGTTCTACGTATCTTTTTAATTAGTTCGAACTGAAAAGTATTTCGAGAAATATATACACCCAGATAGTAGAATCAACATCGCGAACAAAAGTTTCAGTAGAGGTAACATCACCAAAAAAAATTATCTCTCGCTCTCTCTTTCTCTCTTTAATGCCTTGCTCGAGACCAGTCACGCGTTAACTTACAGTGCCATCGGAGACAAGATCAAAAGCAGGTAACATCAAAGTTTATTTGTAGAAAATATGATTAAAACTTTCAAGAACTTATTCAATCAATTTTTTATTCGATTTTTCTTTATTGTTAAGCTTCGTTGTTATTCAACTCATAATCTATAATGATAATACATTGTATATATATATAGGTGTGTGTGTGTATTGTCTACTTGTCCTACTTTTTAGTAACATCTGTAAAACTTATCAAAATTTATCACTATTCTATTCACTATTTAAATTACCTCAAAGTTTTGAGTTTTGGATCCGTAACATTTAGTATCCAAAATTTAATTTGCGTTTATAAAATATATTGTATTATTTATAGATTATGAATTTTATTTAGAAAATGGAAAACAAATTCTCTGTTAGAAATGATTGTCTCTAACAATTTGAAAAAAAAAAAATTATGATAAATCTCGATATATTGTTTCAATAAATAGTTAAAATACATAATAGAAAGGTATACATCAATAAAATGCATGTACAAACAAGTTAACGTGCCATGACATTCCACTGCTGAAGAAGCTAGCAAGATTCGTTTTAACGTACACATGTCTCTCCATTATTCCAATAATCCAAAACCCTAAAGCATATGGAAATGGTAAGAACAAATTTTCTTCTTTCGTTTGTGGCAATAGATTACTGGCGATTTTACATGTATTTATATTCTAGAATGTTTCTATATAGTTTGAAGATAGGTTTAATGGTTTGAAAGCTTTGAGCACTCATATCATTTATTAATATCTGAATTAAAAGTATAGTAAAGTCTGTAAAATGTATGTTTACTGTCTCCATCAAATGGAGATTTGAATTAGAAACATAAAAATAGCCTTTGACTTTTTTCAAGAAAATCTAAACCAAATAATGATCAATCCAAAAAATGATCAAGACAGTCTATAGGTAAAGTATATAAGTCTTATAATTAGGGGTTTGTAGTGAGTATAGTACCTAATCTGTAGGTAAACTTAGGCGCATGTATATGTGAAAGCAAGGAAGTTAAGGATGAAAACAGAATAAATTTAATTGTGATACACATATAATGAATTCAGAATTTAACAACAAATTTAAATTTAGATGTAAAGGGCCTCAGCGTAATGGATATGAATGTGAATGCCTCAAGTAGTGGGTCACGAAAGTGAAATGTCACGGTGGCTTGTGCCCTAGTCGAAGTTCAAGATCAGGCTCATCCAGTGATGTTCTTTTAGTCTCTTTCATCGAGCCAACGCTCTCCTCATCTCCTTTCGAGTAATCTATAAGCCGAGGAGGAACCTCTACCGGCGAATTCAATACCGAAAAGTCAAGGTTGCTCGAAGGAAACGAAGTCGAACCATAAAAATTAACCGTATCACTGGAATGACCAAACATGCTATTAGGGTTTTGCAATTGGTAGAAGTGGGACAAACCTTCAATGTTACTCGCCGTGGATTGGATTATAAGCGTCGCCGTCGGCAGAACACAAGAATTGAGAAACGCTTTCTTACCGCCTCTGCTGCGGCCACCGCTTCTAGCAGCAGCTGCAGCCGTAGGACCTTGATGAGCCTTAGAGGCACGGTCACGGCGGTGGACATTCATGTGACCGCCTAAGGCTTGAGCAGAACGGAACTCACGGCGGCAGAAATTGCAAGTGTAAGATCTTGGAGGCCAAGTGGTACCAGAAATGTTCCCTTTAGTGTCCTGCTCGAAGGCTTTGACTTCCCAAGATTCATCATCATCCTCCAATCTTTCAACTTTACTAGGGTTCCACATCCATGCACCTCCGTACATTAAAGGTTGAGTTTCTAAGAGAAATCTTAATAGAGAAGGTGGAGAATATATAATAAGAAGAAGAAGATGGGGTTGATAAATAATTATATAAAAATAAATATAGAGATGGACCCGAAATATATGCCATTTATCTTTATCATTTTTCAGTAAGTGAAAAAAGTATTTGGAACCGTTTCAAATTGCTCTGAGAGTAAGAGATACACTCTGTTGCTCAAAAAAGAGAGCAATAGATACACAATTAATCAGCACTTTTAAATTTACAAATTGTAGCCTACAAAAAAAACCACTAAACTTCAAAAGCTGCAACATAATATATATTACATTCATTACAGAAATATTTTTCGTAACCATATGTTAGGAATTTTAAAAAGTTATGATTTTCTATTAACTTATAAATATATATAGCTACTTTGCAAAACTTACATTTACGACTTTAGGTCCTACGAATATAACTCTATGATATTAATCTTCAGCTGTGTTCATCTCATATATGATATGCCTTCACTCGTGGTGGTTTGTAATAAATTTTACATTAGGTCCCAGATTGTTATGCATTTAACATAGTACATCATTACAGAAAAGTGTAAATTATAAATAAGTGAAGATTTAAAGAGAAAAAGTTGGTTGTGACTTTGATGTCCTATGTAAGGTTAAGACAAAGTTTGATTGCTTTAAGTGGTGAGGCAAAGATCTTAGCTTTGCGTGTGATCACTACTAAGATTCTCTTGTTACAATCTGACAGATGACCTGTGTAGCTTTGCACGGTCACATTATCACCATATCTTGTAGATAATTATCCTACAAATGGTGACCGACAAGGCTACAAAATGTACATTTTACACATGTATGGTGTATAACATTTTAAAAAATAACTTTCATTACTTTTATTTAGAAAAAAAAAATCTTTATTTTCTTATGTCAAAGGGAAAGACTGTTCAATTTAAAATCTCTGAATACTATAAACAAATAAATTTTGGAGAAAAAGTTAGGAAAAAAGAAAAACAGAAGAGCTGAAAGTGATGGGTTTTAATGTCCGAAAGATGAATGCCATATAAAGTTAAGGGGTACTATCGTTGGGAATTTAGTTAGATCTCAACTACATCACACTGAAAACGCGACTTAGTTCTCCTTAGGGAAAAAGACGTACACAATCGTTGAGAAATATTGGCCCAAATAAATATCACTATGGATCCTTGCGTTTGCTTTAAATGGGCCATTAAACAAGTAGTTTAGGCCTTCTCTCTGTATAGAAGAACCATTTTGTTGAAGTAAATCCTTAAGAAAATTTAAGCAAAAACTTAAGAATCTGTTCCCACGTAGAACAACCCTTGTTCCGACGAGAAAGCCAGACAGTACCAAGAAGAACGCTTACCGAGCTTAATCCTTTTTTTTGGGCAAACCGAGCTTAACGTTATATACAAATTTCAAATAAAATATCATCATGTGTAAGTGCCTAAGTGGATATATACATTATGATATATTTTGGAATACGTCCACCAAAGTTATACGAACGGTCTACAAGTTCGTACGTATATGTATGTATATTAGCATATATATGTTTTTAAAAGTTTTTTGAAGTTGAGAATAAAGGAAAGATAGATTAAGGGAGAAGCAAAGGATGACGTTTTGCCAGCGAAGCTTTTGGTAGCAAAGAGAATCCTTTTGCAGGTATCAAACGACCGCTTCACCCGGACGACGACCTTCCTGTGGCCGCCCATCACATCTAACATTACTATTTCATTTTTTGTATTTATATGAAATATATGCGATGGAAAAAGAAAAATAAGTATGAAGTAATGTAATATAACATTTTTCAACATATTATTTAAGAATTTAATTATACAGTAAAACTAATATGACGAATTCATATTTGAGAATAACATTGGATAATTTATCTATGAATTATTGAAGGAAGTAAAAGGATATAATCAAATCCAGTCATAAATTTATTTATTTATTTTAAATAGAGCTCCTCTTCATTTTATCTTCAGTCATATTTTTTTTGAGAGAGAAGTCTTAAAAGATTTGGGACAAGGTTAAATTAAGAATGCTTTCGTTTTTACTACTTTGTCCTCTAAATTTGATTTCTATTAAGAATGCTTTCGTTTTTACTACTTTATCAGTCAAAATGTTAAAAATTTATCATAAAACATTAGGTAAGTGGACAGCTCAACGACTACACTTATCCTAGAAGTTCTGTCAGATCTTAACCTAAAATTTCATGAGAATACATATACCTCACAAAGGGAGCCACAACTCCTTTTTACTATCCATTGAGAGAACCGTGCCTTATCTCTTGGCAAGACAGACCGAACCTTGCTAGTTTCTCTATCTTTTTTTTTTTAACACCAAACTGAAATTAATAACTAGTTTCTTCTATCTAATCCTGGATTCTCATCAGACCATTTCCAACCTTATAGGCACCAGTCACTACAAAAAAAGTTCACATTCATAGCACAATATTATAACTCGTTTTACTAAACTGCTATCGTAGATGAGTATAAAATTTCCGAACTCTATAACAGCATTACCTAAATGCTATAAAATAATTTTAGTAAGCGGGAACCTAAAATCATGTTTCTTCCATACACTTACTGAAAATCACAACCGTTCCCTCTCCCATCTCTCTTATCTCTCGTTTTCCCTCTCTCTTATCTCTCATTTTCCCTCTTTCTCCTATAACCCTAAGAAAAAAAATCCTCGTCAATCACCACAACCCTCTCTCTTCGATTCACAAATAATCAACCAAGATTCAAGTCTGTCTCGGCCATGATGAATATGCTTGGAGCAACATACATAGATGGTTTAATCCCTATCATCAATGACATCATCATATTTCTCAGATCCAGAGTCTGATTCAGATATCATCAACGAACTTGTTCATATCAACCTCTGAATCAGGCGTAATCCATCTCGACGACTATGTAATCTCCAAATTCATCATCTCCCCTCCCACTCCACGACCTTGCTTCATCCTCGTCTTCTTCGTCGCCACTCAACTCCACAGCAATACCGAGCTCAGTCTCCAAGAGTTTCGCCGCGAGTTCAACCACGTCCCCGCTTCTTTCCTCGCTAACAACAACTTATCCGACATAGATATGCTCTTATTCTGCGAAATTGACTTTTCTCAGTCCCAGTCTTCGCTTGATCCAAAGCAAAACTAACTCCGTCTCCAAGAGCTTTGCCGCTGAGTTCGTCGTTGATGGAGGTGGTCTCATCGTCAACCGATTTGCAGACTGGCCTAGAAAAGGAGATAACTGTGTTATGATCTGTTTCAGTTATGATAGAACTGTTTCTGGTTCAGGACTTGTTGTAATCTATCTTGAATCTTATGTTTGATGTGTGTGCTTTCTTTGATACTGATATCTAGTTGTCTTGTTTATGGTTTATGTAGGTGGTGATTCTAGGCAGTGGCCTCTGGTCTCCAAAATACAAAGCATCTGTACAAATGCAGAGCAGTGGCCTCTAACCTTCAAATACAGAGCATCTGTTACGTAGGTAAGCTGTTTAGCATGAGAGTTGCAGATCCTTAAACTAGGAAAAAGAAGAATGAGAATTGCAGTTTCTACAGTGGTTGATGAAGACAATATGTTGGTGTTGGAAACTGACAGCAATTCTCTCGCTCAGTTCCTCTGTCCCTTTAGCTAAAGGATTCTACTTCTTTTGATTATTTGTTGCCGTGCATCTAACCTGCAGTAGGCGGATTAAGCTCTAAGAGAAAGGCTACTCTTTAGAAGTCATTGTACTCTGTATTTCCACAACACAAGAGCTCATCTCACAACAACTACAAAAATGGCCATACGATGAAGCTCATAAACTATTTAAAGGGCATTATTTTTTAACCGATAAAGTCCCTAGACTTAGCTTTGGTGTATGTATATTTTGGATGATATATAAAATAATGAATGTTTTATATGAAATATAAATTTTTGTTTGTAGATCAAATTGTAATGAATAGATGATAATTAGAGTTGTGTTATAAAATATTCTATATATCGTCATATATTTTTCATAATTGTATTAGATTTAAAAATCATCATTTGTAACAAAATAATTGTATTTAATTTATATGTTTGAGTGTAAAATTAAAGGATACAAATGATGATTAGAGCTTTGTTATAAAATATTTATATATAATAGTTTAGGGGTTTTATATGTTTTGTGTGATGGTTTTATATAGAGTTTGATGTAATTCAAACCCTAAACCATAAAAGTTAACCCCAAACCTTATATCATACTTCAAACTCTAAACCCTAAATGACTAAATTACAAAATTCAAAAATTTAAATTGTACTCTAAATTCAAACACATACACTATAATTATAAACTATAAAAACAGAGTATAAATTTTAAACTTAATTCAAACATATGCACTATATAAACTACATACGCCAAACACCAAACTCTATGTCAAATCCTATTCTTCAAATTTACGCTCAAACTTTAAATACCTTTTGAGTAATTCTGAATCTTTTTCGTTTGAAGAAAATCATAAGTTATATATTATAATTGATATTTGATTATTTTCCAACTAAAACGTGTGATTATTAAAATTAATAATCATCGCAGAGTACAGCAAAGAAAATATAAACAAATTAAAGAGGAAAAGTTTAGACAGCTGTTAAAAAAAAAAAAAGAGTCTAGACCAATGGGATAAGTCGATTTAGAGTGGTGAGGATAGCTAAAGTATTGTTCTCCACCGTCGATAGATTTCAATCCAACGGATATAGTTATTCACTTCTTTTTCATTATCCTTTTTTCTCCTTGTTTCTCATAGATGTGAAACTAAAATTTTAATTTATCACGATCTTTTCCTCTGTAATATTCTTCTCCTCTGCGAAACCCCTCGGCTCGTCACCACCATCGCCGTCCGACACCACCACTACAACCACCACGGTTCGAACTCTCTCTCTCTCTCCCTCTATCTATCTATCTATCTATCTATCTATCTCTCTCTCTCTTTCTTTCGAACTCATTTTGTTTGTTTTAGGGTTGGCGTGCTTCCGTGGAGATTGAATTTTAATGGTCATCTCTCTCTCTCTCTCTGTTTTAATCTGATTTTTTGTGCTGGTAAAGGTGGAGGTCGTGAGCAGAGTGACCGTGAGAAGAGTGGTCATGAGCAGAGTTGCCGTGAGAAGAGTGGTCGTGGGCAGAGAAGACGTCTCAAGCTTGCCCCTCACGGTCGTCGTCGATATTACCGGAGATGGAGACAGAATGGAGGAAGACATCCAGAAGAAAGAGGCTAAGGAGGAGGGAGGCGGTAGCAGAGAGATTAGGTTTAGAGTTAATTAGGGTCTGGCTAATTAGGTTTAGATTTTGGTTAATTAGTTTTTGGTTTAGTGTGTTCTGGTTTGCTTATATATATATTTTTTAATTCTGGTTTAGCTTTGTAAAACAAATTTTATTTGTAAGTTGATTTTAATTAATAAAATAATTTAATTTTAATTTTAAAATTTGGATAAATTTTACTTTTAATTTATATTATAATTCAATTGTGTAAATTAAATATATAAAATTTTATTATTTTACAGTGCTATAAATAAAAAATATAATAGCAATATACAATTGCTATTGTACAAAGATCTATTATAGCACGAAATATAAATGGATAATCAATTTGTAGTAAAAAAATAGTGTTATAGTTAAATCAATAATATCATCCAAGTATTGCTATAATATCTATACATTTCGTAGCGTCAATAAAAAATGCTATCGTAGAAAGGGTACCTATGATGGCTGCCGATGACATAGCATAACAGAAAACGCTATGAAAGCTCTACTGTAGCATTTTTCGTGAGCTAAGGATGTACATATTTCTTGTAGTGAGTACAACCTTCGTTAAGCTCGAATTAATTCGTGCACTTCATAATTTTATACAATGGTTCTCTATTTATGAGCCCCATTGCAACAAATTATGCTGTCACTTTTGTTTAATTAAGTTCAAATATTATGTAATGCCCGTTATATAACATTTTCTTGTTTTTCCATTTCGCCAAGCCATTAGACATTTGTTAATTCAGTAACTAGTACGTGCTTTATCATTTCGCTTTATGTATAAGACCAATCGGTCCATTAATGTAATGTATTTATCATAAACAATGACTCGGTGGGTGTAAATGACATCCTTCAGAATTATTCAATCGATTAGTACCCACTTTATACTAAACTAGATCATGACCCGCTCGATCGAGCGGGAGTCAAATTTTTTTTTATCTTTGTTTGTACTAAATGTTATACATGATTGCAATGTATATTAATATAAAATTTTGATAAATAAAAATGTGTACTAATGTGTTTAAATAAGCAATATGTTTAATTACTAAATTTGATTTTTAAAATTTATAATAACGTAAAGTAATTTTTTATATATTATCTAAAATATATAGTGCTATATATTTTGTATCTTCAACATTTATCATACAAAACTTACATTGGAGTATTATTTATATGAAGATATGTGTAACATAATATATTTATATTATATAAACATATCTACGATTTTCGCAAAGACCATGTGCACCCGCACAGGTTTTATTTTTAAAATGTATTATATATTGTTTAGTTTTATGTAGTATCGAGTTTGTATAATTCAATTTTGTGTTTAAAGAACAATATCAAAATTGTCTTTCGTATGTAAAAAAACACTTTGCAAGCGCGAGTTGTGTCTTTTTATTGTAACACAAAATTTGATATACAACTTATGCTTTTGTACATTACGAAATTTAATTTTTTAAAATAATTATTACATAATTTCAAAGTGAATTTTATCTCTGAAATCTAAAATATTTTGTGTGTAATGGTTCAAAGCATTTTCGATATATATTATATTTCAGTTTGGTTTGTTTTTAGTATTATTGTATAAGTAT
>NC_079514.1:7236055-7240279 GCF_000801105.2 Raphanus sativus
ATATATTATATTTCAGTTTGGTTTGTTTTTAGTATTATTGTATAAGTATAATACTATACAATATTACTTTATTCTATACAATATATAAAGCTATGTGTTATTTTTTTTAGAAAGTAGATTAGACTCAACGTAGTTAAATAATAGTTATATCTTTATGTATGTGTCTCTGACTTATCTACCTAATGTTATTCGTACTAATAAAATCAATATGGCCAATGAAAGTATACTGATCAATTTAAAATGAATTGTATAAGATAATTCTAATACGGTTACAAATTTTAGTATTCTTAGTATATATCTTATTTAAATCTTATTTAAATCGACATGTAATAAATGTGAAAACCATATATGGAATATAGACAAATAGAGGAATTGTATTTAAGAAAATACATTAATGCAAAGTTAGACTATGGTACATATTATATATAAGAAATGAGACATTTAATTTAAATATATGAGGTCCATCTTTAAAATCCACATAGAAGAAGTTGTAATGTTTCTGATTTAATAAGATAGATTGAGTAGCTGATATTCACTTAATTAGATCTTAAACCCTTCAAAAAAAAATTTAAAAACACATAACAAACATTATTTTAGATTAGCTCAAATGATCACATGGAGTCATGGGGGCATCCATAGATGTTTGAGCTGCGGGAATCGCACGTGCCCACATGGCAAAGTTCTGACTCTAATTGGCTAGATTTGCACAGATGGCAATGCCGGAGTGATCAACGCTTTTGAAAACGTGATGCGTGTTCGGATTGCCTATCTATCTAATCCATTGCCTTTGTGTCCGTACTTCCAAGTAAAATAAGCACGAAAATTTTACACCACGGGACAGTTTCATGTTTTTAATTACAGGATAGAGCAGTTTATGCTACTAGAGTAGTTTTTACTAACTAATCCTATTTTTCAGCTAAAATCTAACTAAATGAATTTGTAACTAAAGACAATGTACTAACTTTCTTTTTCTTTCTCACGAGATTAAACCACAACCACAATAAAGTGGTGGGTCCTTGTATTTTTTTTTTCATTTTCTTCCTCCTTTTAAGCTTTGCATCTTTTTTTGTAAAATGAAGTTTGTTTAGAAAATTCAAATCTGATTCTTAAATTTTTTTTTCTCAATTTTCTTTTATGAAATCGTTTTTTCCATTACTCGATCTATCTTTTGAGATCCGTGAAGGTGCATCTCCGAGGTTGGTGTACACTTATTTAATGTACACATTTTATTTTGTGTACGTTTTTTGACATATACACGTGTACATTCAAAATGAACCAATATATGTGATTAAGTTGTGGACTCCAGTGTACGTGTGGACATGTGGACATGTATCGAACTCCAGTGTACATGTGGACATCGAACTCTGATGTACATGTGAATATTGAATTTTGGTGTACATGTGGATAGTATACTCCAGTGCTTTGAGATGAATTGTGTTGTACATGTATATACATTGATACATGTATAGCTTCATACATGTAAATACCTCGATACATATTTAAATAAGCGTCAGTAATGACTAGAAGGTGTGTACACACCAATCGTGCAACTCCAGACAATCTTACACTCTTGAAGAACCCGAGAAATTGTCCACGTGTACACATGATTATTGTACACCAACAATATATATTTCCTACAAAATTATGCACACTGCACTATTTTTATTATTCATTACAACTTTGGTATTTACATCTACTACTATAGCCCCTTTCATATTTGAAGTTATCTCTTGAGATATATCAAGCTATATCTCTGATGGTGAGGCGATGTCAACAACATGATTTATTCAAGCTTCAACCATGGCGTTTATCTCTTCTTTCTTGTACACCAAAATATATCAGTGTCCCTTCGTGATAGTGGAAGTCATTTGACATAAAAACGTATCAATACTCATTCATGAAAGTGAAAATCATTTGACACCAGTTTTCAGTATCCATCTTTCACTTTTTCATTTTAATTTAATACTTTGTTTTTAGGTTGTTCTATTCGTGAAAGTAGACACTAAAATGTATCAAGACTGTTTAATTGAATATGCTCAAGTTTATGGGTTTGGACTTATCAGTGAGACATGATTCAAGTATACATGTACACTAAAATATATAGTATTGTACATGTATACACCAAATATTGTGCAAATGTACATCCATAATTGTACGTCACATAGACACCATCAAAAATGTATCAACATCTATGCTATCAAGATCTAAAATAAGTTTCATTCACGACAACGAGAATCTTTTTTATTCACATAAACCACACTTCCTTGTCCTTATACCTACAAAAACAAATCTCTTTGTTTAATATGTACATGTGTATACCAACATTATGTACACATCACGTGGTCACCCAATATACTTGTGTACACGAAAAAATGTGCATACACAAAACACAAAAGCAATACTCGTGTACAGGAACAAATGTACATACACAAAACAAAAAAGCAATACAAAATTTGTTTACTTAGAAATGTTTACTTAGAAATGTATACATGCATGTTTTATAAAATGTACATACACAAAAGCACGTGTACATGTAGATTTTATAAAAAAGGAACATAGAATTTGTATAATCATTTTGTTTCGGTGTCTACGAACTTAGGTTGTACACATATACATTAAATTCGTTGTCCATAATTATAATTTTTTAATGAGTGGCAATTTTGTAATTATTTCATCTTTTGTTCTAGGGTTTTCTGAATTTGCTCCAAATATATCTCAGAGCCGCCGTTGATTTTTATCATGCAATATTCATTACATTTTTTGTTCAGGAGGAGGAGGCAAGAAGTTTTACGATAGATCTTGGTTTTTGTTCAGGTGATGACTGCCCTCTTCTTTGTCTTCATTCTTTTTAACCATTAAAACCATTGTAACATAGAGAGAGGAAAAGAGAGAGAGAAGCTGTTTCTATATTACAGAAAAGAAGAAAAAATAAAATTAAAAAATGTAGGACCCATTTAGTTTCAAAAATGCACGTGATTAGGAAATAATTAGCTTGTAGTTGTAGAAAACTACCTTAGGAGCCATAACTGCTCTATATTGTAATAAATAACTTAAAATTGTCCTAGGATGAAAATAACTCAATAAGCACACGGACACAGGGACTGATCTTTTTCCTTATTTCTTTGTTTATATTTTTAAACAAATTGTTCGAAAATCTGAGAGATAAAGAAGAGAACGTAAAACTGAAACGACTAGGGATATATTTGTATTGGCCGATGACATAAAATATAAAACATTAGTATAGCTGTACCATAACATGTCTCCCAAAATTTGACCTATTTTTTACTCTTTAATAGTTGTAGATCATATCATTTTGAAAAATCAAAAAAGTATATATATATATATTGTCTATGGTTGTTAACGCATATTTAAGTTTCATACTCTCGGTTATATTTTTTTCTCTTCAAGCCAACTCTCAGTTTTGTCTCACAGTCAAACATCTGGTATTTAGATGTAATATATATGATCATAAATGAATCATAGGAATATAAAAATATATCTGCGGAAATTGAAGTATTTTTGAAAATAAAGCATTTTTTTATTTTAACACTGAAATTATATTAGTATTAACTTCAAACCGAATTTACAAAATAGAAACATAGTCTGAAAGATTACAAAAAAACTGGCGAAGAACAATATCTTCCCAGAAACATAGCTCACACTTGGAAGACTAAGAACATTATCAAAGTAATGTTCATATAACATAAACTCTCATTGACAAATGTAAATTTATGACATCCGAAATCTAAGCAAATAGTGACTAATGGGCGATCTCTGTAGTTTAGAGTAAAAGGTGTAACATATAATATGTGGATAATCTATGTCCTTCACTAGTTGGATTTCACACTAATTTTTTTTTGTATTTTGTATGATCATCTAAGCAATGTAAGATGAAAGCGTAAGAGCCCAAGGTTGCTGCTATCTATGTCAGATTTCCTTTTATTTATATTTTCCAAGATTTTAAACTATTCTTGAACGGATGTCAAAAAAAAAGAAAAAAAACTATTCTTGAACCTAGTGTTATCCACTGTAACAATTTGAGTTCGTTTAAGTTTATTTACCTAATATTAATTTAAATATGACTTATCTAATTTTAATGCAAATTAACTATTGAAGTCATAATTTAATTGAACAAATTTTCGTGTACTTTTTTGATGATATTAAATAGATTTTTTTTTAAAAAAAATTATTATTCTCCAAATTTGATGAAAAATATTTGTATTC
>NC_079514.1:7240379-7259487 GCF_000801105.2 Raphanus sativus
AAACACTGTATAAAAGAATAAAAAGCCCTCTTAGTTTGCTGATCACCATTTAAGACATAAGTGTTATAGACTATTGTTTCTCTCTAGTAAAGTATTAGTGTACTAGTATAGGAAAAGCCTTTCCAAGTATGTGAATACTGGACCATTAGGAGTTACTTTAAAATAAGATTACTTTGCACAAATGGTAATATTTGTCAACTAATAAGATATGAAATCTTTCTTTATTGATAGATCATCCCTTATACAATTATAGTACAAAAACACACGTTATTATTTAATAAAAATGGGATTGATATTTTATACCGTTACTATTAATATGTGGGTGTGTGCATAAGAAGCCGTATAAATTATTGTATATATCTAAAATTATAAGGAAAGTGTTCATTGCATAATGATTGCATAGTAAAATTACATTATCCTAGTCTCGTTGAAAATTTTATTGCAGCAACCTATTACAAATGATAAAAGTTAGGTTATAAACCTATAGTATTTTTTTTTTTGTCAGCAGCAATACAGACTCATATTGACTCTGTGAACCAAACAGAAGGATCTGTATCCATGTGGACGACGTAAGACGATTGCTTTCTTGCACTACGTGCTAGACAGTCCGCTTTTTTGTTCTTCGTTCTGGGTACATGGACCACCTCCGAAGAAGCAAAACTTCTTCTCAGACTTCCTATGTCTTCTAAATAACTTGCAAAGGCTGGCCAGTCGTCCGGTTCCGAAACCATCTTCACCAACTGTGAACAATCCGTTGCAAAAGTAACATTATACTGCCTCAAATTCCTCATACATTCTATTGCCCAAATTAGAGCTTCAATCTCTGAATGCAATGGAGAGAGACTTGCTCTCGTATTCCTTGCACCCACTAATCCATCAAACCCTTCCAAGATACTATACCAGCCTTGTCCTGAGAACCTCTCATTCACCTTCCATGATCCATCCGAGAAGCACCATCTGCCTGGGATTATTGGGTCATGTGTCGTCATTGGTTGTCTAGCAGTTTCCACTCCTTGGTTAAGCAAACTTTGTGCGTCTTTCCAAAGTCGGGATTCAGTTTCGGCTAACTGAAGAGTATCCCTTGGATCAATATCCAAATTACTAAACACTTTACAGTTTCTTGCCTTCCAAATATACCATAGTATCCATGCAAAATGATGATCCTCAATTACAGATGGTACTCGCCAAAATAAATGATCCATATTTACAAATAATGAACCACTGGGGAATATTGCTGGATTTGATGGAATCCTAGACAATGCCTATACTTGGACTGCTGGTGGACATTCAAAAAAAGTGTGATCAATTGATTCTTCCTGAGCTCCACATCTTGAGCAAATAGTATCACCTTGTATTCCTCTAGATTTTAAATTCTTTTTAACCGCTATACAACCAGATAGCATTTGCCAAAGAAAATGCCTCATTTTTGGCGGACATTTTATCTTCCAGCATTGCGCCTTCAAAGGGGTGATGGATGGTCCCAACTCTGGTATGACTCTATCTCTATCTGGGTATACCCTTTCAATTTGATAACCAGATTTCACTGAATACCTCCCATTAGTATTAAAATGCCAACCGTGTCTATCCGTTGTTGTGGCTCTGCTGAGCGGGATGCTTAGAATAAGCTTAACATCCTTAGGGTCAACCAGACTCTGAAGCGTTTGGATATTCCAAGTCCTCGAATTTTCATTGATGAGTGAGTCTACTGTAAGGTCCGGAAAAAGATTGTGGTGGTTTTTATTTGCTGGTCTCGGGCGGGTGGATGGGAGCCAGGGATCATTCCATACTGAGATGGTTGATCCTGATCCCACCCTTTTGATTAGTCCTTTGCTTACCAGAGATCTAGCAGAAACAATACTTCGCCATCCATAAGATGCCGAGTACGAACGAATTGGTTCCAAAGATGATGCATTTCTGAAATATCTACCCTTGAAAACCCGAGAAAATAGAGTTTGAAAAACCTATAGTATAACATAAGGAAAGTATCAATATGAAAATGCATCGATATTTTTGTATTAGTGGTTCTAACTTCATATGTATAAAATATTCAGCATTTTATTATGTCTTACTTTTACGGGATTTAACACTAGTATGCTATTTAACTACTTATGCAGTATTTAAATCAATATAAAAATGAGAAAATCATTATCTTGTCTGCCAGACATTATATATACAATTTCATGATCTTCAATGTATTAATTAGCTTTTTTTTTTGGTATATAATGTATACTCTCTCCATTTCAAATTAAACGTCGTTTTAACTTTTGAATTTTGTTTCATTATAAGTGTTGTTTTACATTTTAAAAATAAATATTAAATATTTTCCAGTTTTTATTCTTACTCTTATCTTAATAATTAATAAAATCAAATAAAATAATATATTAAATATGGGTAAAAAAGAAAAATTAATCATTTTCTTAATTCGTGTGTGAAAAATTTAAACGACACTTATAGTGAAACGGATGGGGTAATAAAAATGAAAGTTTTGACGATAAAATAATTATTATGTTTGACTAACTACTTATCATGTATAACCAATTTGATTAAATAATTCACTACCATAATATATATATATATGTGTGTGTGTGTATTAGACTATATTGAAAACTAGGTCTAAATATGTTTATACCCGAACATATTATGAATATGATTAGATAAAGTCATTACTTTTTTTTGTGTCAACGAGATAAAATCATTACTAAAATCTTATTTCTCTTAACATTTTGAAATATCAAAATAGTTTTATGGACAAAAATAAAGATAAGCATTCATATTTTTGTCGTCTAGCACTCAAAGCTTCGTATTAGAGGCCGACAATTTTAGATTTGCGTATTTAAATGAAAATTAATAAACTAATCTAAAGTGAAGGGTTTGGTCCTCAAGGCCAAAAGTTATAATTGTGGGGTCTTCGGACTTTAACACGCATTAAGGCAAGCTAATCACCGATTTCGCGTCCGAAGTCATTATCTAATTGGTCTAGGTCCAATTAACTAAAGCATAAGTTAATTTATATATTTCGCTAGTTAGGTGTATGGTGGGAAATGGACAAATTAGCTCATGCATTAAGACTCCATCTATATTATTAAAGTTGTAGTACAAAATGGAGATGTTTGGATACAAGGATAGGAGTATTAAAAAGAATTAAAGTGTTTGAAAACATGGATTGTAGTCTTTTAAAAAAAAAATTTTGTTTGGAAACAAAGATAGTAGTATCAAAAAAAAAAATAATGGGCTTAAGTTATTAAGTTCATTATAAAAAAATGTTGTCAATATATATAACAAAAATATAATACAAAGCCCAACTTGAAATACCAACTCAAATTATAGTTTTTATATTTCATATTAAGTTTTAAAAATATAATATATGTAATTATCTATATAATGGTACGTATAAAATATTATTAATTATATGATTACTTATATGATGATACGTATAAAATACGATTAATTATATGATAAAAATATACAATATATAATAATGACTAAGGATGGGTTTTCGGGTATCTATACGGGTTTGGTTCTGATCGGTTTTCAAGGTCAAAGATTTCAACCCTATTAGGATGTTTCTAAATTTTTGTTTGAGTTTGATTCGGATCTTTGCAGGTTTAGTTCGGGTTTGGATAACCCATTTAAATTATTTTAAAGTTTTAAATCACTATATATTTTAAATTTCTCAAAATATTTAAATAAAATAATATAATACCTATAAATTTAAATAACATATGTCAGAATACCTAAGCTTAACATAACAATTGGGTTGATTTAAAATTATGAATACAAAATCAATAATTATTTTAAGTATTTTTGGTGATTTGAATATACTTTAAATATTTCAGATATTTAATTTTGACTATCTATATATATTTTAAGTATTTTAAACCAATTTAAAAGTATCATTTTTGATGTTTTATATACCTTATCTAAAAATAATTAATATATATAAGTATATAAATCTATTTAGATAAATTCAGGTATCCGAATCCTTCGGTTCGGATTAGATTCGGTTCTTTAGATAATAAAATTTTGAATAATTTGAATATTTAATCAATTTATGTTCGGGTTTGCTACTATATTTTCGGTCGGTCTCGGTTATGTTCCTTGCCAAATCCTAATAATTACATTAAAAACAAATATCATCATATTTTCGGTCGGTATCGGTTATGCATCCGCGCACCTAGATCAAAGTCTATAATCATTTATTTTAACAACAAGCTAAATAAATATGTTGATTGGAAAGAGAATAAAACAAAGCCAGAGAAATACATAGTTTACGAGAGACATTCTATGTGTCGAATTTATTATAAAAAATGTTTTACTAAGCTAAATATATTCAATAATTAAAAAAAATATTTCATAAAAGTGAAAAATAATATCCGCGCTTTCGAAGCGCGGGTCAAAATCTAGTTAGGGATTAATCACTTGAAGAATCACAAAGGCTCTCGGTGGCCTAGATTATTTAAGTTGGTCAACTGTAACCAAAATCAGTGCTTAGCTAGCTCTTCTTATTTTAATACAACGATTAAAACCATCTTATATGTATTATTTTCCCCTCATATTTTTATATTTATGCATGAAAAATCGTTAAAATAAATTTTGTATTACATAAAAACTAAGATCTATATTGTTCAAAAAGATCTATTTGACTATTTTATTTGTTTGATTTGGTGGTTCTGTATAAATTTATATACCATATACACTAATAACTGTATAGTATTGTTTTGAATAAAAATGTTAGTATCCGACTACATATAACAATATTTTTTATCACACAATACGGTTTTAATGAAAATATTGTTTTTATGTAGTCTTATAAAAGTAACTATGCTAATAAGAAAATAAAGGCACAAGTATTTGGGAAGTACACCTAAAATCTGTGGATGCTTTTTAGGGAAGCACGAAGAGCTTAACAAAAGATTTATAATGATATCTCCGACTTCAAGCAAACCCCATACCTCTGAATCCTTTACCTGCTCTTCTTTATCTCCACACCACATTCACACACAGATAGAGGTACATGTACGTATGTATATATTTGAATAATTTTGTCAACATATAGACGTGATAACCAATTTTGTCCTTTTCAATGAACCCAATAGATTAATAGGACCAGTCTCATTGAATTTTATTACCTAGTTTATTAGGACAAACTTCTCGGATCGGGGATGTCATTAGCGATTTGTATTTATCAAATTTTTGTTGTGTGAACTAATGAAATACCTAAGATATATATATAGACGAAACGAGCAAAGAACAAAATATTACGTGTTCTTTATAAAAAAATATTACGTGAATCTAAGTATATAACAAGTTTTTGCCAAAGAAAAAAGGTATATAAACATTTAGACTTTTTTTTAATCAAAAAAAGAGTATACATATAGGCAGTAGATTTTTTTATTCATAAATATCTTGAAGAGAAAAGCAAAAGTGGTGAATTTGGGCAGGTGAAAATGCAGAAGCCTAGTAGATAGATGTTCTTACATAACTCTCCCCCGAGATTTAAGGTCTTTAGAGAGAGAAGCAAAGAGCAATTCCCAATGTTTTCACGAGAGAGAAGTGACAGCTTGCTTCGTGGCCGACAGCTATACGTTCGTCTCTCTCTCTTATTTCATTCTCACGTGTCTCCCTTCTCCTTCGCACGTGCCTACTCACATTTTCTGCAAATACATGCGAGCAAGGACCCGTATGTTCAGAAACGATATAATGATTTATTTGAAATAATATTACTACTACATTTATACTTATTTTGTAAATATTCTAAGACTTTTTTTTTTGCTAAAAAATATTCTAAGACTTACATATTTGTTTATTTTTTTTATTTTTTTATTTTTTTATTTTTTTATTTTCCAAGTGGTCTGCAGGCATTTTATTGGTTTTTGGAAATAAAACCGGTTTCTGCTTACGAGCAGTAGTTTTCAACCTCGTACAAACACTGTTCAATGTCTGTGTTTGCGTAAACAAAATTAGGTATTTCAATATTCATCATGTACTTTTGTAGAAACCTACGCACATATATATATTCGACTAAATTTATATAATGATAGATTAGCTTATAAGTTTGTTTTCTCTTTGATTAGAAACCCTAGAGGTTACGTGCTTTGATCCAAGAAATTGGATTTGACATTTCTGATTCGTGTTTTTATTAAACTAACCTACAAAAGTAACTAAACGAGAAAGTTCGCACCTTCGGCGCGTTTACTTAACGCCAATCTTTAGCTAAAATTACGTTTTAGCCCTGTAAGGCTGTAACTAAAAGTTGGTCATTTTGTATAGCAAGAGTATCTCCAACCCTCGTTTATATTTGTATCTATAATAGCATTCAGAACCAAAATTACTCCAATCTCACTCTATTTTTTTCTCTAAAATAGAGATTGCTATATTTCCCTCTATTTATAGAGGTAGAAATAGCATTCTTCTATATTTTACTTTATATTTGGAGATCTTTATTTTAGAGAAATACATTGGAGCAAATTATATCTCTATTATAAAGTTTTTCTATTATAAAGAAATAAATAGCAAAATACATTGGAGATGGTCTAAGAGCATCTCCAACCCCACTTCATATTTTACTGTAAAATAGAGTGGAAAATTGAGTAATGATCAAACAAAAAATGATTACTCCATATATAGAATAATGGTTTTTTTTGTTTGGTCATTACTCTATTTCCCACTTTATTTTGCAGTAAAATATGAAGTAGATTGGAGATGCTCTAAAGAATGTTCAACCTTTTTTTTTCTAAAAAAGCATCCAACGTTTAGGTTTTACATTTTGAAATTGAAAATGAGTTTTAATCAAGTAAATTTGTAACACTTTTATAATAGGTCTAAGACCATTTCCAGTAACATACAAAAAATTTCTCTATATTTCACTATATAATAGAATAAATCTATTGTATAATTAGATTTATTTCAATGATTCGCTCTATAATAGAATGGACTATAGAGTAATATTTCTTTTTCACATCATAGAGTAATATTTCTTTTTCACATCAAAGATAGAATAAAAAAACAGCATTATTTTATAATCCACTATATTATATATTGAATTATTAAAGCAAATCCAACTCTATAATAAATTTACTCTATTTTAAAATAAAATATAAAGATAATTTTTGTGTACCATTAAAAATACTCTAACCACAACTCATTTGTTAATACATTTATACACAAGTTTATTTTATAAATGTTAATTATGAGTTATAATGTTTTTACGAGTTATAATGTTGAATTAATAATCATTTATAAAATGGACTGATAGTATACTTGCAACTTAGTTTTCCAAATATATATGAAAAGTCCATTACGAATAACGATGTTGCGGATACCACATCAAATTTTTAATCTCTTAAATATAATGATAAACCAATTAAAAATTGCATTGTATTACTATATATTAGTATGCATTAGAATATGTGCACTAGTATATTTCACTTTAATTAGGGTATAAATTCCGGACGCTTGCCCGTCAATGAATTTTTGTTCTCTTTGAGGACCCCTTGAGATTTTATGAATCTATATAGGAAAACTATCTTTGTATTGTATTATGTTTACTTTTCATGATGAATCTTAATATATAAAATGAATTGATCGATGTTGATTCAGTTAGTGTTTAACAAATTCAATATTACATTGTCAATAAATATTATATATAAATTATTTATTCCTTCCATTTCAATACAAATATTATTTTGATATTTTTCACGCAGATTAAAAGGTTATATAATAAATTAATGTACCTCTATTTTTACGTAGATTACAATTTTTTTATAATAAATTAATTTATTTTTATTTAGTTTATAATTAATTAGATGAGAGTAATTTAAATAAAAATTTATTGTTTATTTAAAAGGATAAAAAATATATTTAATATACAAAATTATATTGAAAAATAAATAATATTTATTTTGAAATAAAACAAAAAATTTAAAGTGACAATTATTATGAAACAGATGAAATAATGATCTATCTGTCGCCTAACAAAAAATGTATTATGTTTTATATATTATACGTGTGTAAAATATGGTTACCTATCTTGTAAACGGCATTTGCCAATTTAAGACTGGTCTGTACACAGTCAAGTCCGGGTACGAAATTGCATCTCTGGCACAAGACGAAAGCTCAGAACATCAAGTCTCGGAGCCAAGTATTAATCCCTTATTAGATAAGGTGTGGAGTTTAAAAGCTCCTAGGAAGCTCAAACACTTTCTCTGGCAGTGCCTAACTGGCTGCGTCGCGGTTTGTAGTCGCTTAGTAGAACGACACTGCGGCAATGAGAGATCGTGTCCTAGGTGTGGTGGAGATGATGAAACCATAAACCATCTCTTGTTTGAATGCCCTCCGGCGATACAAACTTGGGCTTTATCAGATATTCCATCTGTTCCGGGACAGTTCCCGTGTAAATCTATTTACGGAAATCTTGACTTCCTTGTGCTCAGAGCTACGGCAAACGGAGTCCCGGCACAAAGACTAGCCAAGTTTCCATGGATCATCTGGTATATTTGGAAAGCAAGGAACGATAAACTATTCAATGGAGTTGAGATACTGCCTCCGGATTCCCTCCAAAAGGCAAGTCAAGAATGCGAGGAATGGTTTGTTGCACAAGCAGTAGTGAAAACAGGAAAAGCCAGAGAGCGTGGCGCAGCTGTAGTTCGAGAGGAGACTATGGGGTTGCACAGACCGAGATGTCAAGTGGATGCATCTTGGGCAACCAACCATACTACTTTCGGCGGGGGTTTTGTCATGGATAAGGAAGATGGGAGCTCGATCTCAGGTTCCTTCGGGAGATACCAAGTCCTCTCTCCCATTCAAGCGGAGTTCCAGGCCCTCCTTTGGGCAATGGGTAATTCTCTCCACTCGGGGCACACATCTATGCATTTCGAATCGGATAGCCTGCAAATGGTTACGCTGATCGAAGAAGAAGATTTTTGGCCATCTTTGGCTTCAGAATTTGATGAATTCTTTCATCTCTGTTCTTTGTTTACTTTGTTTTCTCTATCTTTTATTCATCGGGAGTTAAACTCTCGTGCTGATCTTATTGCAAAAGGAGCTCGTGCTAAGGGCTCTGTTTTTTCCCATGTAAACATTTTGGTTCCTACGGGTTTAACTCAGACTAATCCCATTGAACCGGTTTAATGAAATATGGGTTTCGTTGTCAAAAAAAAAAAACTTAGACACCCACTTACTTCAATAATCTTTTTAAAAGATATATATGTGCCTTCACAAATGCTATTGGATAAGGAACCACAAGCCACATACAACCTTAAAATATTATACATAAAACAATAAATTAAACAATAAAACAATAAGATATATATGTGCCTTCACAAATGCTATTGGATATCTTGTATGTTTTTTTCTTACTTAAATTTATAATTTATTATATGGTCTTAGTAAAGAAAATATGTAAAACGAAAATATGTAAAAAATAATATTTTCTGATCTTTTTATAATGATTAGCGACCATAATATATTATTTTGTTTGAAGTTATTTAGTTCAAAGTAAAATAGCATAAGTAGTTGTTAATAATCGATTTAATAAAAATAAAATAAAAATTAATAGTCGTAAAAAAAGTTTTTAGTTGGAATTTTAAATACTCGTGTCATAGACCGAGCTTTCTTTCAATAAATGTTTAAAAGTGTTAAACCTGAGAAAGTTGATTAACGCATGTAGAAGTACCACCTGAGAAAAGAGATAATGCATAAAAAAACTGCTACTTTAAAAGTAAGCAATCATTAACTGGTAAACTGAAATAAGAAATCGGTGTACCTTCCCATTAATCAACAACATATCAACACCAATATCTTTCTCCTTTCTTAACATTTCAAGCTTGCCAAAATTGTTGTAGCCTAGTTTGAACATCTTTACACTAATTTGTCTTTAACTCCGAGCAATGAAACTGGAAATTCGACAATGATTGAATTGAAAAAGTAAAGGGAGTATCGTCCGAACTCTCACACCATCTATACATATACAATGAAACTGAGAAAGCAGGAACTAAAAAAGCATTCAATAGGAGATGGTGGGACGAATGTGATTTCTGGATTGATTATATGAATAATTACGTCGATTGCGTTGAAGAAGGAGAATTGCAGAAGCTATATTCTCTATCGTCAACATCAAATACAAAAAAATCCTATAAACCAATGTTTTGAAACTCGACCCGGACACTGAATCAAATGATTTACCTAATCACTGGATCAGTGGATTAACCACAGATGAATTGCGGGTTAATAAATAAATTAGTTTTATTATATAATAATATATTAGCTATGAAAATAAATATATATAAAAACTAAAGTTAAAAATTTTAAGTGTACATACAAAATATTAAGAAATAGTTTAGACTATTTAAAAAAGTTGTAACATAAGAATTATGACATCTAAAAAAATCAAGACATTTTCCAATCCAAAATAAAACAGAATTAAAACATTATTGTAATAAATTGTCAATAACAAAAATAAACTAACACCAGATCACATTAACTAATTTTGGTTTTCTCTAAATTTTAAAACTTACCAACAATTTTTTTCTAAATTTGTCACTTCATCATTTTTGGGATATTTTTTAGTAAGAGCATTCTCTAATTTATTATAATCAATCTCGCCATGTTTTTCTTCTTCAACAATCCAAACTCTGTTTTGTAATTCATATGATCATATGATTTTTTTTTTTTGATCTGTAAATTAAAAATGTAATGATTTGTATTAAATTAAATAAAAAAAATTATTTACTCACCTTTCTTGCCAAAGTAGATTGTAGTATAGGAGAATAATAAGTCTCATCGTGCTTCGGTCTGTTTTACGGACGTGCAGCTCAAGCGCAATCATGACTCACTTTTTTTTTGAAAACGTAAATTGTAATGTAGAAGAAGAGGAAGACGATATTAAAACTGAAATTTCAAAATTTTAATTAGAAATTTAGAATATAAAAAATAATTTCAAAATGTAACTTAAACTAAAAATAGTAAAAATAAAAATTATCTATTGGTTCAACCAGTGCTGCAATAAAACCCAAACTCGATTACTATTGGATCACAGATTTATCAGTTCAATTACGGATCTAAGTCAGATTCAAAACACTCTTATAAACGCTTGGACATGTATCAAGAAAAGTTTAACCTCCACTCTCCCCATTTATTTCACAATTAATACCAAAATTCATTAAATTTAAGTTGAGAAAATATTTTAATTATTAAAAATAAAAGTTTAACCTCCCCTCACCCAATTTATTTCACAATTAATACCAAATTCATTAAATTTAAGTTGAGAAAATATTTTAATTACTAAAAAGAAAATGCCACATGGCATTTTTTCCCCCAAGGAGATAAAAAAGCCTACTTTATTAGTATAGATAAAACAATAAATTAAAGATAAAACAATAATAAATGTATGAAAAATGTTTATATATATGGCTTTGTCAGATATCACTACGTTCGTTACAAAAGTCCTGATTACCAATATTGGATTTTTCTTTTTAATTTTTGTGATTTTTGTGGATACAAATATCAACTTATCAAGCTATTTAGAAAAAAAAATTTAGATACTACTCCATCCGTTCAATATAGATGATATTTTAAAAAAATTATTCTGTTCTAAATTACACGAAGTTTTGAGATTTTAAAGTTAATTTTTTAGTTTTATTGGAAACTGTTAACCAATTAGATTTTACAGTTTTTATTGTGCACTGATTTTAAAATTATATTTTTAAAATATTCTTTTAAAGAAATGTAGTTTTCTTAATATTTGTGTATGAAGGTAAAACATCTGGTGTTATGAAACGGATGAAATGGATGAAGTATAATTTAAACAAATAGAAGCGACTAGTCTGACAGACACCATTTTTTCCTACAATATAATGTATTCGTAAAACTAAATGGTCAGTTTTCATTATAAAGCTAGCCCTTTGATTGTATATTATTGCAGAAGTCTTAATATATCCTAAAAGATAAAAAGATCTACAAACTTTTGCACGTGGAACGTGTATTTAACCCTAAAATTTTGAAGCCAATTAAACAAATTATAAAGAGAAACAGGTTCTTTGATTTTTTTTTTTGAACTGAAACAGGTTCTTTGATTTTGAAGGTATCATTTTATAGAATCTGTTCCACAAAATGCATACTATCATATGCATATACAAAAATCATATATTTTAGAGTCAAGATATTTTTCAAAATTAATCTACTCGGACTGTTGCTTTGCTACTCAACCAGCTAAGATTCGTCGTTTCAGTTCGAGCTGACGGTTTTGAACACGGTATTGTGTGATTATGTCTAGCAATCCCTTACATATAACAAAATCGTGCCTGGTCTTGAAAGTAAGAAACAAAAAGTTCAAGTAAAAACTACTTATATTCGTTGGAAAATCTCAAGATCGTATCGGACAACAATGATTAGAGATGTTTTCAGAAAATACTACAATGTTAACATTTGAAACCTCATAATTATGAAATTTCATGTTATATTATATAAAAGTTGCTTTCAGTTATATATTAGTCAACGTACATAAAGCTAAGTCATTTAGATTTTTTTTATGCTAAAAACTAACGTGATTTCTGATGTAAAAACTTCACTAAATTGTTATTATCATATTTACAGTACAAACATGTACAGTTCATCCGTTATCCTTTGTGTCGTTTTGACACATTTTAAGCAAAGTATATCATTATGTACTTGTTTAAGATATCTATACTATTAAAGTAGGATCCTATTCTGTTTTTACTAAAAATACCTTTTTATTTATTAACATTACTTATTTCATTAAGGACAATTAATTAATATTAATAACACATTTATATTAGGTCATTATTTTTGGATCCAGCCCACTGCCCACATCATCTTTTTTGGGTCATTTGAGCCGATTAAGAAATCATATCCAATTCTTATTTTTTTCTCCAAGTTCAAATAATTTATTTTCAACCATTCTTAATATTTTGTGTAGTAAACAAAAATTAATCACTTAATTATTATGTTTTTCTGTTTTTAATATAATTTAAGCATTCATAAAAAATTGAATTTTTTCATTGAAAAGTATAAATATTTATTAAAAGTGTATAATTTTTTATTAAAAAAATTAACCACATAATAAAATAAATTTATCAGAGTTATAACAACTTAATTCATTAAAAATAAAGTTTAATTTTCTAAACATAAATACTCATTAGACCTGGACGTTCGGGTACCCATTCGGGTACAGATCGGTTCTTTCGGGTATCGGGTTTTTTGGGTTGTGAAATTAAACCCATTCGGGTATTATAAAATTTTGGGTCGGGTTTGAATCGGATCTTTCTGGGTCCGGGTGGGTTTAGTTCTCATGCATAAGAACCTGAAAATAACCAAATAACCAAATTATTTAAAACGGGTTCGGTTATTTGTACTCAAAGTAACCAAAGTATCCGATTCGATTCAAATTTTTGTATCCAAATTACTCAAAAGTAACCAAAAGTAACCAAAAATATCCATTCTATACAGTTTTTTGGATAAACTTTTATCCAAACTATCATATTTTATCCAAAAATACTCAAAAGTACCGAAAATAACTACTATAGTTAACTTATAATATTAATTTAAAATATTAAAATAATTATAAATATAATTATAACATATATTTTTAGATATATATTCACATTTCGGATATCTGCGGGTACTCATTCGGTTCTCGGTTCGGGTCGGGTTCGGAACCTGTTCTTCGGATATAACAATTTAGAACTTATTCGGATATTTATCCCGGGTCTGATCGGGTTCGGGACCCTGATTTTCGGGTCGGTTTCGGGTTGGTTCTTCGGGTCTGGATATTGTGCTCAGGCCTATACTCTTTTAAAATGAAACACGATAAAGAAAGATAAAAAGCTTAAGTCTTTTATAAAAAAAAATATATGAAAATATGACATTTACTAAATATTTGTCAATTTAAAAAAAATAAAAGAAAATAAATCCGCGCTTTAAAAGCGCGGATCAAAATCTAGTTACTGATTAAATGATAATGTCAATTCAAAGACTACTAGATTTGAGTAAAGGGTAAATTAAGAATTTAGTACAAATGTAAAACTAATCTTTGTAAATTAAATCAATTACTTTAAAGACAATATATTACAGTTTGTGAGAAATTGAGAAAGTATAATCCAAAACAAAAGCAATTCTAAACAATTAATTGAATGTAACAACATTGTCCGAACCTTGTGGTCGAATTGTAAAAGAAAGGATTCAGAACGCCAAAATGTTTCATATTTGATCTACTGGTTACCGGCTATGTAAAACTAATTCGTATTATTTTTGGACATTTATGCAAATATAAACTGTTGTTTAGAGTAATTCCAATGTATACTTCTTTATTTTTCGCTAAAATAAATATTTATATTATATAAGTGTATTTACTCTAATATATCACTCTATAATATTTGTTCTGTTTCTAAATAAGTGTTATTTTAATATTTTTTACACAGATAAAAAAAATAAAGAAAATATATGTAAGTTTTTATTAATTACACATCTCTGACCAATAATATTTAAGATAAATAAAATTATTTATAAATTAATGTAGTTTGCAATTAATTTTCAGCTGAAAGTAAGTATAATTGTCATTAGAATTGTAAAATGATATTTTTTGTATAACAAAAAAATGTTAGATGACACTCATTATGAAACACGTGGTATAGAGTTTTTCTATTTCAAAATGAAATATAAAGAAATAGTATTACTTTTTACCTATATTATATAGGTATACATTAGTACAAATTCACATCTATTATAGAGATTTTTATTTACAAAAATAGAGATGAAAATTAAGGTGAACTAAAAATGGTTTTAAAATCTATTTGTATATCGAAAAAAAAGTTTATCCTTAAGCTGCTGTACTTCCAATTAGAAATTAGTCTGGAATGCCTCAAATTAATTTAAAAAACCAACATTAATAAAGGCATGAAATTATTGGTTTGAAATGATTAGATCCAACTAATCTCCAACCAAAGACGGTCAAAGCCAAATAAAACCTCCAGCTCTCCGTGAGACCGAAGAGAAACCCATCCAAATGGTTCAGACAATCGTGGACCCCACGCGCCGCTTCTCATCTATCCCCATTTGTTATTCTCTTTCCTCTCAAATTGGTCAACTTTTTAGTTAACCATGGTTAACTAACAATAATTCGATTTCCAAAATTTATTTATGTACAGCCGATGATTACATCTGTGTTGGCCCAAGTTTTGCTTCTTTCTAACTTGCTTATACATCTTAACTTTTATATTTTTTACATGTATAACACATCTTAATTTAGTAAACTAATATGATTGCAGTACAAATAAGGTATAAATAATATTTTAAATTCTAAATAAATTATCAATAACAGAGCAAGGCAATGATGGTGGAGAATGTTTTGAAGGACAGAAAAGACGAAGCATCTTAATGAAACCCACAAGATAACCCCAACCACATATTATCATATGATTGCTTTGTTCATCTTAATTAAACTTCCATTTGTTGACAAAAAAAAACTTCCATTTTCTCCAAATATTTTAACTCATTATACCAATTGGGAATTAGATCACACCCACTCACATACATCTCCTTCCCCACTTCTAATATACGCGTGTACGTCCTTCAATCTAACGGCGAAGCTTTGTATCGATGTTCTCATCACTCATACAACATCAATACCAATTTTAGGTTGTTTAATATCGCTACAATGTGAAAAGTGATTGTCTTAGTTTATCAATATAGTTTTTAAGTTTCTCACAAATAATTGTATGAATCATAAAAGAAAAAACAAACGCAAAATATGTTTTAATAAAATAAGATTCGATAGTCATAATTTTTAAAGAAAAATTGTGATTTTGTTTCTTCTTTTTTTCTACAAAAAGCCTTTCTGAATCATAAACAGCTACATAAACACACAAAACAAATAATTTCTGCCTAAATTAGTAACCTGTTAATATTTTTATTTTAGTAAAATTATACTATATAAATTTGTTAATATAACCAAAAACCAATGCAAACAGAAATCCTTAATATTTTTTTTTTGCTTATGAGTTATGACATGGTACTCGCGTATAGTTCACGCCCTTGGATAAGAAGAGTGGAGTTTCCTGTCGAGTCCAAAACACATAAAACGACATAAAATTCTCAAAGAGATGAAATTTTGAATTGAAGTCGATACCAAGACGAAATATATTATTAATAAATTTTGTAAGAGTTTAGGCTAGACAAGTGACTACATTTACATACATCTATATATGTATGTATACACAAACATATTTTTCTTCTTCTTTAATGCTTTATTTTAGTCTCACCTTCTCCCCCTTCTACTTTTTATCATTTCCCTTTCTCCTCCCATTTTCGTCTTCCTAACTTCTCCTCAATCCTCTCTCACTATTTTCTAGTTTATATATTTTGTATGTTTAAAAGAAAAAAAATATAGAAAATCTACATAGAAGAGAAGCTTTATTTTAATCTTTGTTGTGTGTGTGTGCGTGGGTTTTATATAATTTTTTTACAAATTAAAATCTCTCCTTTGCTTTTGATGTGAGCATGGCTGGTCTTGATCTAGGCACATCTTTTCGTTACGTTAATCACCAGCTCCATCGTCCCGATCTCCACCTTCACCACAACTCCTCTTCCGGTGACGTCACTCCTGGCGCCGGAATAGGTCATTTCACCGCCGACGACGAAGACAACAACCATCAAGGTCTTGACTTAGCCTCAGGTGGAGGAGGATCAGGAAGCTCCGGAGGAGGAGGTCATGGCGGCGGAGGAGGAGGAGGAGACGTTGTTGGCCGTCGTCCACGTGGCAGACCACCAGGATCCAAAAACAAACCGAAACCTCCGGTGATAATCACGCGCGAGAGCGCAAACACTCTTAGAGCTCACATTCTTGAAGTAACAAACGGCTGCGACGTTTTCGACTGCGTTGCGACTTACGCTCGCCGAAGGCAGCGTGGGATCTGCGTTTTGAGCGGTAGCGGAACCGTGACGAACGTCAGCATACGTCAGCCATCCGCGGCTGGAGCGGTTGTGACGCTACAAGGAACCTTCGAGATTCTTTCTCTCTCCGGATCGTTTCTTCCTCCTCCGGCTCCTCCCGGAGCAACGAGTTTGACTATATTCGTGGCCGGAGGACAAGGACAGGTCATCGGAGGAAGCGTTGTTGGTGAGCTTACGGCGGCTGGACCGGTGATTGTAATCGCTGCTTCCTTTACTAATGTTGCTTATGAGCGACTTCCTCTGGAAGAAGACGAGCAGCAACATCTTGGTGGAGGAGGAGGATCTAACGGAGGAGGTAATTTGTTTCCGGAGGTTACTGGAGGAGGAGGAGGTGGGCTTCCTTTCTTTAATCTACCGATGAATATGCAACCAAATGTGCAACTTCCGGTGGAAGGTTGGCCGGGGAATTCAGGTGGAAGAGGTCCTTTCTGATGAGTATATATTATATATACCGGCGGAGGAAGCTTTCTTGGCCAAGAATTTGCGGGAGTGAAGAAAGGTTAGAGAAGTTTCTAATGGACTAATGAATTTCAATCTATCATCGTGATTCTGGACATTATCTTGTTCATCATGTTCAGCTTAGGGCTTTTTTATTTTTCTGTTCTTTTTTACGTTTGGTAGAATTTTATGTTTCAACCCTTTTCGATCCTTCTGTGAAACTCTACATATTTGTGTTCGTCTGCGATGAAATATCCTCCATCTTTCTTCATATTAATCACTTCTTATACCACAAATTTGATATTGACCAGTCTTTTAGAATATGATTAAAGGTTATATCGGTTAGGAATCAAATTTCTACAATTGTTGCACTAAATAGGTTTGTTGTTCTGTAGTTAAGTCCAGGTGCTTTTTGGTTTCGGTTTCGGCCAGTGCAATGATTTGATCAAATTTATCACTTAAATATTTGTTTTCTAATATTTTTTTTTTCAAATAGAAACAATGTGACACTACTAAAAGTCTAAAAAATTGCTTATATGGATCTTCTTAATTGATGTTATATTGTACTTCTATATACATAGTGACATAGATAAGGGTATACATGTGATTTTGTATATATGTTTGTGGCATGGTGATAAACATGTTTATAAACATACATCATTGTCTGTCTATGTTTAGGTGTCAATTCAACATTGCTTTTCAATTTCTTGAAGCCCTAGCTATCATATCTGCAGTAATAATAACATTATGTTCTAGTTTTATCTTAAGGAACTCAACAATGAAACCTATTTGATTGTTATATTTCTCCAATTTTACTGGAATCATGTTATGTTTTAGGTTTTACTGTACCTTTTTAGCCAAAAGGGTTTTACTGTACTTGTAGTCATACTTTCTTTGTGCATTTATCTCTCTTCTCTCTCTCTATCTCTCTATATATTTGGATGTAGATATTTGGAGAAAGCACACTTTTAGTGAAAGATAAATATTTTTCTTTGATCAGTATGAAATTACTATTGTGGTCTTTTTTGGTTCACTATACATTTTCATAGTCTCTTTATATATTAATGCCTGATTGTTCTTTCTTCTCGTTTAGTTAAACTCATTATATTACATTACATCCATATCCTTATAATAATTTAACTAAAATTGTTAATGATTTTATGGAATCTCGTATTGGAAAGCAGACTTATTAAGTTATGAAACCGATGTGCTGTGGTGCTTATCTGTAAGGGAATTTTCTTTTGATTAATCTATATAGCTTTTTGGGAAATTATATTCTCTGATAAAGCTCCCTAGTTGAGCTATCTTCTTATCTTAATATTTCTGTGTTTAATTTTGAGCAATGTTATACTAAACGTAAGATGCAATAATAATAATGTTATACTAAACGTAAACCGATGTGATGGGGTGTTATTGTATGCTTTTAAATTTAGGGATGTTCAATATGGTAAAACCGAATCCTGCCGAACTAAATAGAAATAGATAATATGGTTTGATTTTGGTTATACCATATAAACCAAATGGATGTGATTTTATAAAAATTATAGAATTTGGATATAGTTTGATTTATAACCAAATAAATCGAACAAAAACGATCAAAAGTAGAAACATGTAAATATGTATAGATATTCTATAATAACACATGAAAATTTATATGCTATACATATTATTTTTTTTTCTAATAACTATTACCATATTTTTACAG
>NC_079514.1:7259587-7263950 GCF_000801105.2 Raphanus sativus
ATGAAATAATATAGAATAATCTATTCTATTAATTCTTCAGCATGACCTATTAATAAAATGTTGTGTCCAATTAATTATTTCATATTTTATTCTTCCAAAAAAGAAATATATTATAACTTCCCATTTCCCTTTTTTTTAACGGCATAACTTTCTCAATTCCTATATTCTAGGAAATCTGAAACTAATTTTATACTAATAAAAATTCATTGAAATAATATAGAATATGGTAATTAATTTAATTATTATTAAGACTATTGTCTGCATAATTAAACGGCAGTTAATAAAAGAAGCCAAACGACAATTCGTCTATTGATAATAAAGAATAAATAGTAGGTTTAAAATTCAACCAAATTTCAAGACTTACTAATTATTTATTAATAATTGTTTAATATTTCTTAAAATAAACCACTAAAATCAAGTTGAAATAATAGATGTTAGATCAACAAAATTAAACCAATAACTAGATTCTGACCCGTCTTTTAAAGGACGGATATATTTTTTGTTTTTACTATAATTCTCATATTTGTGTTTTTTTGTGGTTATATTGTATTTTTCTTTGTAATTATATCTATTCATTAATTCTCATATTTTAATAGTATTGACTAGATTCGGATTCGCCTTTAAAAGAGCTGGTATATTTTTTTGTTTTACATATTTTAGAAATTTAATTTTTATATTTATGTTTTTAATCATATTTATATTTTCTTTGTATAATATTTCTTTTAAATAATTAATAAGAGGTTTTAATAATTATTGTAAAATAATTTGACCACACATATATCAATAGGTCATATTTCTATTTTAGTATATTGATATTATATAATGAAAAAAACGTAAATAAAAACATAAATATAAAAATTAAATTTATAAAAAAAATGTAAAACAAAAAATATACCCGCCTTTCTAAGGGCGGGTCAAAATCTAGTTTCTCTTAACATTTTGAAATATCAAAATAGTTTTATGGACAAAAATAAAGATAAGCATTCATATTTTTGTCGTCTAGCATTCAAAGCTTCGTATTAGAGGCCGACAATTTTAGATTTGCGTATTTAAATGAAAATTAATAAACTAATCTAAAGTGAAGGGTTTGGTCCTCAAGGCCAAAAGTTATAATTGTGGGGTCTCGGACTTTAACACGCATTAAGGCAAGCTAATCACCGATTTCGCGTCCGAAGTCATTATCTAATTGGTCTAGGTCCAATTAACTAAAGCATAAGTTAATTTATATATTTCGCTAATTAGGTGTATGGTGGGAAATGGACAAATTAGCTCATGCATTAAGACTCCATTAGGGATTAATCACTTGAAGAATCACAAAGGCTCTTGGTGGCCTAGATTATTTAAGTTGGTCAATTGTAACCAAAATCAGTGCTTAGCTAGCTCTTCTTATTTTAATACAACGATTAAAACCATCTTATATGTATTATTTTCCCCTCAAATTTTTATATTTATGCATGAAAAATCGTTAAAACAAATTTTGTATTACATAAAAACTAAGATCTATATTGTTCAAAAGATCTATTTGACTATTTTATTTGTTTGATTTGGTGGTTCTGTATAAATTTATATACCATATACACTAATAATTGTACAGTATTGTTTTTGAATACAAATGTTAGTATCCGACTACATATAACAATATTTTTTTATCACACAATACGGTTTTAATGAAAATATTGTTTTTATGTAGTCGTATAAAAGTAACTATGCTAATAAGAAAATAAAGGCACAAGTATTTGGGAAGTACACTTAAAATCTGTGGATGCTTTTTAGGGAAGCACGAACAGCTTAACAAAAGATTTATAATGATATCTCCGACTTCAAGCAAACCCCATACCTCTGAATCCTTTACCTGCTCTTCTTTATCTCCACACCACATTCACACACAGATAGAGGTACATGTACGTATGTATATATTTGAATAATTTTGTCAACATATAGACGTGATAACCAATTTTGTCCTTCTCAATGAACCCAATAGATTAATAGGACCAGTCTCATTGAATTTTATTATCTAGTTTATTAGGACAAACTTCTCGGATCGGGGATGTCATTAGCGATTTGTATTTATCAAATTTTTGTTGTGTGAACTAATGAAATACCTAAGATAAATATATAGACGAAACGAGCAAAGAACAAAATATTACGTGTTCCTTAAAAAAAAATATTACGTGAATCTAAGTATAACAAGTTTTTGCCAAAGAAAAAAGGTATATAAACATTTAGACTTTTTTTTAAATAAAAAAAGAGTATACATATAGGCATTAGATTTTTTTTATTCATAAATATCTTGAAGAGAAAAGGAAAAGTGGTGAATTTGGGCAGGTGAAAATGCAGAAGCCTAGTAGATAGATGTTCTTACATAACTCTCCCCCGAGATTTAAGGTCTTTAGAGAGAGAAGCAAAGAGCAATTCCCAATGTTTTCACGAGAGAGAAGTGACAGCTTGCTTCGTGGCCGACAGCTATACGTTCGTCTCTCTCTCTCTCTCTCTCTCATTTCATTCCCACGTGTCTCCCTTCTCCTTCGCACGTGCCTACTCACATTTTCTGCAAATACATGCGAGCAAGGACCCGTATGTTCAGAAACGATATAATGATTTATTTGAAATAATATTTTTTTTTGATAAATTGAAATAATATTACTACTACTTTTTTTTTGGGCAAAAATATTACTACTACATTTATACTTATTTTGTAAATATTCTAAGACTTACATATTTGTTTATTTTCCAAGTGCTCTGCAGGCATTTTATTGGTTTTTGGAAATAAAACCGGTTTCTGCTTACGAGCAGTAGTTTTCAACCTCGTACCAACACTGTTCAATGTCTGTGTTTGCGTAAAAAAAATTAGGTATTTCAATATTCATCATGTACTTTTGTAGAAACCTACGCACATATATATATTCGACTAAATTTATATAATGATAGATTTAGCTTTTATAAGTTTGTTTTCTCTTTGATTAGAAACCCTAAAGGTTACGTGCTTTGATCCAAGAAATTGGATTTGACATTTCTGATTCGTGTTTTTATTAAACTAACCTACAAAAGTAACTAAACGAGAAAATTCGCACCTTCGGCGCGTTTACTTAACGCCAATCTTTAGCTAAAATTACGTTTTAGCCCTGTAAGGCTGTAACTAAAAGTTGGTCCTTTTGTATAGCAACTAAGGCATGTTCAACCTTTTTTTTCCTGAAAGAGCATCCAACGTTTAGGTTTTACATTTTGAAATTGAAAATGAGTTTTAATAAAGTAAATTTGTAACACTTTTATAATTGGTCTAAGACCATCTCCAGTAACACACAAATTTTTTTTCTATATTTCACTATATAATAGAATAAGTCTATTATATAATTAGATTTATTTCAATGATTCACTCTATAATAGAATAGACTATAGAGTAATATTTATTTTTTACATCAAATATAGAATAAAAACAGCATTCTTTATAATTCACTATATTATATAGTAAATTATTAAAGTAAATCCAATTCTATAATAGATTTACTCTATTTTAAAATAAAATATAAAGATAGTTTTTGTATACCATTGAAAATACTCTAACCGTTATTACATTTATACACAAGTATACTTTATAAATGTTAGTTATGAGTTATAATGTTTTTTACGAGTTATAATGTTGAATTAATAATCATTTATAAAATGGACTGATAGTAGACTTGCAACTTAGTTTTCCAAATATATATGAAAAGTCCATTACGAATAACGATGTTGCGGATACCACATCAAATTTTTAATCTCTTAGATATAATAATAAACCAATTAAAAATTGCATTGTATTACTATATATTAGTATGCATTAGAATATGTGCACTAGTATATTTTACTTTAATTAGGGTATAAATTCCGGACGATTGCCCGTCAATGGATTTTTGTTCTCTTTGAGGACCCCTTGAGATTTTATGAATCTATATATAGGAAAACTATCTTTGTATTGTATTATGTTTACTTTTCATGATGAATCTTAATATATAAAATGAACTGATCGATGTTGATTCAGTTAGTGTTTAACAAATTCAATATTACATTGTCAATAATTAATATATAAATTATTTATTCCTTCTTTTTCAATACAAATATTAGTTTGATATTTTTTACGCAGATTAAAAATTGTATAATATATTAATGTACTTCTATTTTTTACGTAGATTAAGAATTTTTTATAATAAATTAATGTATTTCTATTTAATTTATGATTAATTAGATGAGAGTAATTTAAATAAAAATATATTGATTATTCAAAAGGATAAAAATATATTTAGTATACAAAATTACATTGAAAAAGTAAAATAATATTTATTTTAAAATAAAATAAAAAATTTAAAATGATAATTATTATGAAACA